>NC_057802.1:377816457-377893320 GCF_018294505.1 Triticum aestivum
GCACAGAGGCGCCGCACACCCCCTATGCTTCACTGATGAAGTAATGGATCATGAATTCCCAGAAGGGTTTAAACCCCTGAGCATTGATTCATACGATGGTACTACAGTCCCCGCGGTATGGATAGAAGACTTCTTCCTCCACATTCACATGGCCCGCGGGGATGATCTACATGCCATCAAGTATCTCCTGCTAAAACTCAAAGGGCCGGCTCGGCATTGGCTGAGTAGCTTGCCGGCAAACTCCATCGGAAGTTGGGAGAACCTGGCAGACGCATTCCTGGACAACTTCCAGGGCACTTAGCGGCCACCGGATGCTAACGATTTAAGTCACATAACACAACAGCCCGGAGAGTTAGCCAGGAAATTCTGGACTCGGTTCCTAACTAAAAAGAACCAAATTGTCGACTGTCCGGATGCCAAAGCCCTAGCGGCCTTTAAGCATAACATCCGCAACGAGTGGCTCGCCCGACATCTCGGCCAAGAAAAGCCAAAATCCATGGCAGCCCTCACGACACTCATGACCCGCTTTTGCGCGGGCGAAGATAGCTGGTTGGCCCGTAGAAACAACACAGCAAGCAACCCTGGCACATCAAAGGCCAGAGATAGCAACGGCAAACCCCGACGCAACAAACACAAGAGCCGTAAACATGGTGAAAACACCGAAGATACGACAGTCAATGCCGGATTTAGTGGCTCTAAGTCCAGTCAGCGGAAGGGGCCACTCAAAAAATGACAATTCGGGTCCATCCAGTCTGGACCGCATACTCGACCGCCCATGCCAAATTCATGGCACCTCGGGAACACCAGCCAATCATACCAACAGAGAATGCTGGGTCTTCAAACAAGCTGGCAGGTCAGGCGCCAAAAACAAGGATCAAGAGTCTCAAAGCGATGATGGCGACGAGGAGCCCAGACCACCAAGTACAGGAGGGCAAAAGAAACCCCCCCCCCCCGCAAATCCAAACGGTGAACGTGGTAAACGGCACCCACACTCCCAACCCGGATAGGATGCACACCCTTAGGGGTATCGACTTAACGGAACCAGTCATCCCACAATATAAACTCAGGCCGATCGCCTTCAACCGCACGGATCGACCGGTTAACACCAATCAGGGCAATCCAGACGCACTAGTCCTCGACCCAATAATTGACGGGTTCCACCTCACACGAGTCCTTATGGACGGAGGCAGCAGTCTAAACCTGCTTTACTAGGACACAGTGCGCAAGATGGGCATCGATCATTCGATGATCAAACCCACTAAAACCACCTTCAGAGGTATTCTACCAGGTGTGGAGGCCAGCTGTACAGGCTCCATCGCCCTTAAGGTAGTCTTCGGATCACCAGACAATTACCGTGCCGAAGAGTTAATCTTCGACATCGTCCCCTTTCGCAGTAATTATCAGGCACTGCTCGGACGAACCGCGTTCGCTCGATTGAACGCGGTGCCACATTATGCCTACCATAAGCTCAAGATGCCCGGTCCGCGCGGCGTCATCACGGTTAACAGCAAGGCCGAACTTTCCCTTGGTACCAAAGAGTGTACCGCTGCTTTAACAGTAGAAGCAACGAGTGGCACCTTTCAATCGAACCTCGAGTCGACGGCCAGGCTCCCGGACACCGCCAAAGGACTCTGAACTACTTCGCGGTAGAATAAAAAGGCTCGTTCAGAGCTCAATTAAAAACACCCTGGCGAAGGCCAGGATAGGCCACATACCGCGGCTAACCGCTCTGCGGCACACAAGCATTTCTTACATTTTCCTTGCAGGCTCAACTTGGCGTAGACCAGGACTGGCGATATGGAAGCAGCTCGAACGCGCAAGAGAATCCTTAGATATTCCCCACGGTGACAATCCGACTATACTCCGGATCCGCACACAGCTTCTTCCCCCCTTGTCTCAGCAGGTTCCACAGTCATATTTCTTTTTTATCGCATTACCCGTATTCATACGCATCGACGTACTATTCAAATACAATATGTGGATTTATATGACGTTTATCTGCTGATATTTCTGATTGAAATTCTTCTGTCAAGTGGCATCCGTACACCACGATATGCCTTAAATATGCCAGGGGCTTCGTTCTACCCATAATACGGCAATAAAGTCCGAACACCTTCATGGAAGTTCGGCAGCCCGAACTTATAGCATTATATGCATCAGCTCCGAATCATGTCTTGGGTCAAATGTTGGGTTTGCCTGGCTCCCATGTTTTGCTGCCTTACGTTCCGCTATATCGGCTAAGGCGGCACAGGGAGAACTACTGCGATTGTGTCCCGGTTCTTCCGGACAAGCACCTCAGTAGAGAAAGCCGAAAACTAACTGTCATGATACGGCGAGAGCTGGTCAGCTGTTCGAGAGGTTGTAAAATCTTTAAGGATTTCTCCCGCATAATGCCATAACCAATGCAGCGTGTGATGGATCGGGTTTTCTTCCGATCCGGTGCTTATATAGCCCCTCGTGCGGTCTTCCGAACACCAGGGCCTGTGCCTACCTTCCTTTCCTAAAGCTCCTATGGCTAAGTGAGAGTGATAAAGCCCTATAGTCCGATTGCCTGGTTCGTTGTGCTGAACACCTCCTTCGAAGGACCCAAAACTGGGATAAAGAGTGATCAGGTTTATCTCGAACACCCCCGTACTTCCTACGTGGGGGCAGAAGCCGACGACTGGCCAACTCTCAGGATTAATATATAAAACGGCCGCGTAGGAGGATAAACTTTTATATAACAGGCAATAAATAATAGAAATGACCTTGTTCAAACATTACAAAGGACGACATGATTTCAATTCATGGAAATATAACGTCCTTGGTGCATAACTCGCCTGCAAGATAGGATCCTTTCAGGACACTTTCATAATATAATTCGGGCTTGCGGTGCTCCTTCCCCTCTGGCGGTCCCTCGGTCACCAGCTTTTCAGCATCCATCTTCCCCCAGTGCACCTTTGCGCGGGCGAAGGCCATTCGCGCACCCTCTATACAGACCGACCGCTTGATGACGTCAAGTCGAGGGCAGGCACTCACAAGTCGGTTCACGAGCCCAAAGTAACTGCTTGGAATCGGCTCGGCGGGCCATAGCCGGATAATTAAATCCTTCATGGCTAGTTCGGCCGCCCTATGCAGTTCGATCAGCTGTTTCAGTTGGTCGACGAAAGGCACCGGATAATTCGGTGCCAGATACTGCGACCAGAAGAGCTTATCTGTAGTGTTCCTTTCTTCGGCTCGGTAGAATTGGGCGGCATCTGATATGCTGCGGGGCAGTTCCGTAAACACCCCTGGAGAAATCCGAACTCAAAATTAAAAACATGATTCCCTCCTCAAAATACTTGATGTACATGGAAAAGAGCCTTACCCGCGGCGATCTTCCTCGCCTCCTGGATCTCCTGCAGGGCGCCTTGGGTTTCCCCCTGGGCATCGCGTGCGGCCTGATGAGCCCTGGTGAGTTCGGATTCTTTATCCGTTAAACTCTGCTCCAAGGTCTCGCATTTCTTAACGGCCTCCTGAAGCTTCTGCTCAGCTTCAATAACCCTAGCCTCGTGCTTCTCACGAAGAGCCTGCTCTGCGACTGCCTTTTCCTCGGCCTCGGCCATAGCCCTCTTAAGAGCCTCGACTTCGGTCATCGTCCCTAGAGAAAATCAGGGAACATATTTTATCATACTGGAAATTCGTTCGCACCAAACGCGAACAAGGCTTGCGCATACCTTGCTTATCTTCTAACTGCCTTTGCAACTGGCCAAGTTCTTCTTTGGTCCGCTCCAGACTTTGATTCAGTCCGGAGATCTCCGCAGTATGAGAGGCAGCAGCCGCTATAGACGCCTGCTTATAATAAAGAGATAGATGTCACCAAATGAGTCTTCCTGCGAACATAAAATTTGATCCTTTGTCCGGTTCTTTCTTTCACCGAACAGCGTATCAGGGGCTACTATCCATACCATGCCATTCTTCGAAACCTCATAAAACATACCTCAAAGCCTCTTATAAGGCTGATGCAGGCTTCATTCAGTCCACTCTCGGCAGACTGAATATTCTCAATCACCGCACCCATAAGGGCACGGTGTTCATCGACGATGGAGGCGCTCTTCAGCGCCGCCAACAAAGCATCCGGCACCTCCGGGTTGACAGAGATTGCTGGTGGAACAGGCGCGCCCCCTCCAGTCGTGGGAAGCCGCCTGCTTGATTCTGTAGCCGTACTGGTCTCCGGAATTGCGTCCGACTGGGAGCCGAATTCAAGATGGCTCCCGCCGACGACTCCCATGGGAATCCTCTCCCCCATGTCTCCGGCCCCTGAAGTTTGACCTCCAGGTGCCGGTTTCATGATCTCTTCCTCCCCTCCTTGGCCGGGGTCCTTCTGGGACGAAGCCTCGGTGTTATCCACATGTTTCGGGGAAGGGGCCTTCGGGGGCGTCCCGCTTTCCATAGCATCTGAGCTTAGCAAATCCTCTGACGAGGATCGTTCGGTGCGGGACCTCGCCGGACTACAAAAAATATGGCTCAGGTCAAAATATTACGCCATGATAAGACTGGACGCATAAATGTGTTCGGATTCTATACTCACGAGTCCACCAGGGGCTGGGCCCTGGGATCCCACGCCGGGTTGTTGTCGGCAGCGGCAGTGGACTCTTTCGGAAGAGGAGCTTTTCCCCTTTTAGGCGACTCGGCTTCCAAGTATATGGAGGCCACCCTCTTCTTTCTTCCCCCCGCTGGGGATTCGTCTTCCTCCTCCTCCTCGTCCTCTTCGGAGGCAGAACGGGCGTTGGAACCTTCGGATATTGTGTCTGAAGTGCCGCGGTGACGAAGGCCACCCCGGGTCTTTTTGGCCTCCTTCTCGGCCTCCTTCTTCGGCGCCTTGTACGGCGCCGGGACCAGCATCTTCGTCAGAAGTGGGTCGGCCGGTTCTTCGGGCAGCGGGGCCGGACAGTGGATCCGCTCCGCCTTCTTCGTCCAGCCCTAGGGGAGTTGAGGAAAACACACTAAGCATTTCCCTTGGGTTATGCGGATACAACGTATAATAACTTACCGAGCTTGCAGGGCGGGACAGTTGTACCCGCGGTCCTCGGCCGAGTCCGGCCATGATTTGCCGGACTTGAAAAGCACCTTCCAGATGTCTTTGTGCGAGGAGCCAAAGAGCTCTCGCAGGGTCTAGTGCTTGGCCGGACCGAATTCCCATATATTGGAAGTCCGGTGTTGGCAAGGCAGGATCCGGCGAACTAACATCACCTGGACTACATTGACAAGTTCGATGTTCTTGCCTTCCATATCCTTAACGCGCGTTTGGAGCACCGACAGTTCATCGGACGAAGACCAGTTCAGGCCTTTCTTAGGCCAGGACGTAAGCCGCAGAGGGGCTCCGGATCGGAACTCGTGAGCAGCGGTCCATTCCCTGCCGCACGGCTCAGTAATGTAAAACCACTGCTGTTGCCACTCTTTGACGGAATCATTAAAGGTGCCTGTCGGCCATGTGACGTTGGGCATCTTGCTCACCATAGCGCCCCCGCACTCGGCGTGCCCGCCGCTCACTACCTTGGGCTTCACATTAAGGATCTTCAGCCATAAGCCGAAGTGTGGCAAGATGCGGAGAAAAGCCTCGCACATGACGATGAATGTCGAGATGTTGAGGAAGGAATTGGGGGATAGATCATGAAAATCGATCCCGTAATAATACATGATGCCACGAACGAACGGGTGGAGGGGAAACCCTAACCCGCGGACAAAATGAGGGAGGAATACAACCCTCTCGTGGGGTTCTGGAGTCGGAACGATCTGTCCCGCCGTCGGGAGACGGTGGCTGATTTTCTTGGCCAGGTACCCGGCCTCCCGAAGCTTTTTGATATCCTTCTCCCGGACGGTAGAGGCCATACACTTGCCTCCTACTCCGGATCCGGGCATTTTCGAAAGGCCTTTATGGGCGGAGAAGATGAATGCTCGGGCACTGGAGCTCGAGCGAAGGGGAATGGATCGGGAAAGAAAGCGTGGGTGCGAAAGGGAGTCCTTATCCCCTTATAAAGGCAGCAGTGCCTCCCCACTTGCCTGGTAAACTCGCTTATTCCCCAAGCGCCGTGATTAATGGCGCGGTTGGGTTACCCACACCCGTATTGATGAGGATCCCGTGATAAGGGGACACGATCTCTGCTTCGACAAGACGTGCCAAGAAAACCGCCTCGCAATATGTGCAGTAGCTGGTTGAGAAAAACAGTTCGAATAATGACCGGGCCTTGCAATGCCGAAGACAATATGCGCGCCGGACTCATCGTCATTGAAGCCTGGTTCAGGGGCTACTGAGGGAGTCCTGGATTAGGGGGTCCTCGGACAGCCGGACTGTTGGACTATGAAGATACAAGATAGAAGACTTCGTCCCGTGTCCGTATGGGACTCTCCTTTGCGTGGAAGGCAAGCTTGGCCATTCAGATATGTAGATCTCCTCCCTTGTAACCGACTCTGTGTAACCCTAGCCCCCTCCAGTGTCTGTATAAACCGGAGGGTTTAGTCCGTAGAACAACAATCATAATCATAGGCTAGCTTCTATGGTTTAGCCTCTACGATCTCGTGGTAGATCAACTCTTGTAATACTCATATCATCAAGATCAATCAAGCAGGAAGTAGGATATTACCTCCATCGAGAGGGCCCGAACCTGGGTAAACATTGTGTCCCCCGCCTCCTGTTACCATCCACTTTAGACGCACAGTTCGGGACCCCCTACCCGAGATCCGCCGGTTTTGACACCAACAATAACGACAACGACAACGATAACGACGACAACAACAACAACAACAACAACAACAACAACAACAACAACAACAACAACAACAACAACAACAACAACAGCAGCAGCAGCAACAGCAGCAGCAACAACAGCAGCCACAGCAACAACAACGACAACGACAACAACAACAACAACAACAACAACAACAACAACAACAACAACAACAACAACAACAACAACAACAACAACAATAACAACAACAACAACAACAACAACAACAACAACAACAAGAACAAGAACAAGAACAACAACAACGACGACGACGACGACGACGACAACAACGACGACGACAACAACGACAACAACAACAACAACAACAACGACGATGACGACGACAACAACAACTACAACGACAACAACAACGACAACAACAACAACAACAACAACAACAACAACAACAACAACAACAACAACAACAACAACAACAACAACAACAACAACAACAACAACAACAACAACAACACCAACAACCCCAACAACAACAGCAGCAGCAGCAACAACAGCAACAACAACAAGAGCAACAACAGCAACAACAACAAGAGCAATAATAGCAACAACAGCAGCCGCAGCAGCAACAACAACAAGAACAAGAACAACAACAACAACAACAACAACAACAACAACAACAAGAACAACAACAACAACAACAACAACAACAACAACAACAACAACAACAACAACAACAACAACAACAACAGCAGCAGCAGCAGCAACAACAACTTCATCATTTTCAAATTCTCCAGTTTTAGCAATTTGAGCATCAAGAAAATCACCAAGTGGCATAGTTTCATCAAGTGGAGTAGTAGCATCATCACGAGTATCATCAATAGCAGAAGCAGTGTCTATTACTTGTGACATATCAGATTGAATAGTAGGTGGAGTGTCGCAGGTCAACTTAAAACAAAAGGTGAATCAAGTGCAGAGCTAGATGGCAGTTCCTTACCTCCCCTCGTCTTAGACGGTACGTTCTTGGTCTCAGAGTCCTTCAGATTCTTCATAGTTACAAACAGGTATTCAACTCTCAAGTGAACTTAATAAATAGAGCTATGCTCCCCGACAACGACTCCAAAAAATGGTCTTCATGACCCACCAGTATAGGGGCTCGAGGTAGTCTTCAAGGGTAGTATTTCACCAAAATTTATTGATTCGACACAAGGGATGAAAAATAATATTTATAAGCCTTAGCAGTTGAGTTGACAATTCAACCACACTTGGAAAGTTGTTTCTCTGCGGCAAAGTGTTTATTAGCACAGTGATACGTCTCCAACGTATCTATAATTTATGAAGTAGTCATGCCATGTTTACAATAATTTTATATGGTTTTGGTCCACCTGTATATGACTTTTATATGATTTTCATAGACTAACATATTGACCTAGTGCCCAGTGCCAGTTGTTGTTTTCTCCTTGTTTTTGGTTTTCCAGAAAATCCATATGAAATGAGGTCCAAATGTAGCAAAACTTTTTGACGATTTTTTGGAAAATAAGAGACCCCTTAAGCTTCGAGAGAGTACCAAAAGAGCCATGAGGAGGTGACAAGGTACTTGGGCGCGACCAGGGGGTGGCCATGCCAAGATACCTTGTGGGGCCCCTGTGGCCCCTCTTCGCATGATTCCAACGCTGAAAATTCTTATATATTCAGAAACCCCTGGAAGTTAACCTAGAACTTTCACTCCGCCGCCGCAAGCCTCTGTTTCGAAGAGATCCCATTAGGAGCCCTATTCTGGCACCCTGTCGGAGGGGGAACTCATCATCGGAGGCCATCTTCATCATCTCGGCGGTCTCCATGACGAGGAAGGAGTAGTTCATCCTCGGGGTTGAGGGTATGTACTAGTAGCTATGTGTTTGAGCTCTCTCTCTCTCTTTCTCGTGTTCTTGATTTTCCACGATCTTGATGTACAACGAGCTTTGTTAATATAGTTGGATCATATGGTGTTTCTCCCTCTCTATCTTTTTGTGATGAATTGACTTTTTACCTTTGAGGTTTCACTACTATCAGATTGAATACTTTTTTGGATTTGAGAACACTTGATGTATGTCTTGCATGTGGAAACCCATGGTGACAATGGGGTGTTCTATTGATTCACCTGATATATGTTTTGGTATTCAACTTGTGGATTATCGTGACTGTCGGTGTTATGGGAACGGGGGTCCCCAGACTTTCCTGCCTGCGGCCCATGGCGTGGCTATGCGAGCAGGCCTATACGGCCCATCTTCATCGACAAGGCATTCAACACCCTCGCGAGGGGCCAAGCCTCGTGGGGCGGACGACCCAGGACCTCCTCAGTAGCGGCCACGCTCAGCAGGCTCACGAGGGGCGGAGGGATCAAGGCAAGGCAAACCTCGCGAGGACTTCGTGACGTGAGCCATGACGATCGACACCAGGCGGGCGCTAGCGCACGCAGCGTCCTTGTTTCCTCTTTGGTGCTAAGGAAGCAGGCGCAGGCGCGGAGCCCAGGCGTCAAGCAAAGGTTTCCATATTAGTGCAACGAGACCAAGACCATGAGGCCAGCAAGACGGAGGTCATCGTGGAGCCCAAGATGGCGTCACCACCAGAGTCTTTCGCAGGCGAAGACTACTTTTGTCAGGATAAGCTGTACTAGTTGTCCCCTTTCAAATTGGCCGCCGTTGTTGGCTCCCTTCCCGCTCAATATTTGGGAAGAGGACCAGGGCCTATATAAGTAGATCTAGCCACCACAGTAGGGAAGATGATCAGGTCTAGAGCCAACCCCTAGCCGCACACCAAACAAAAGAACACCTCAACCTCAGGAGGCAGTTCTTCCCCTTGTACTGTTCATCATCAGTCCAAGAGGCAATCCACCACCACCACACTGGAGTAGGGTATTACACCACAACGGTGGCCCGGACCAGTATAAATCTCGTGTCTTTTGTGTTGCGAGTTCGTCAAGTTCGTCCGCGAGATCTTAGCGAGCTAGGGCATGGATCGGTAGGAGGGAAAGAACTTCGCGCGCACCCCAGAGTTAAAACCTTAAGGGTTTTGCCGGAACCCGTGATCCGACATTTGGCGCGCCAGGTAGGGGTGCGCCGTAGCTTCCCTTCCGTCGATCGATGCTCCGTCGTTCCGTCGTCTCCATGGCGGACGCTCGCCGCGCTCGAGCTGAGCGCCGGGCTGCCCTCACCGCCCACGTTTCTCAGACGGCTCCCGTCGGCGGGCCACCTCGTCGTTCTCCGTCTCCTGCCACCGGCCCAACGGGGAACGAGCAGCAAGCATCGTCGCTGCACCCATCGGTGCGGCAGGACGGCCGCACCGCCACTCCATCGCTGACCCCGGCCGGTTCCTCGTCCCATGCACGTCGCGCTCCCATGGACACGCGGGCAGTGCTCCTCATGACGAACGAGCTCCTGCACTACCGCCCGGTCGACGACCTCTACGAGGACTGGCTCGACCGCGTCGCCGAGCTCGTCCGTGCCGCAGGGGGCTCCCCGGCGCCGTCCCTCTCTCTGCCTCGCCCTCCGCCAGCCACGGGCGACGTGGCTCATGGTGCGCCTCCACCACCTCTGCCACAAGATGGTGCCCTGGTGCCAAGGAGCGCGGCCCCCTGGCGCGACCCACCACACCCGGTGCCCACGCCCGAAGAGAGAAGCTGCCAAGAAATTCCTCGGCCGCGAGAAGCTGCACCTGCGCTCCCCGCAACGCCTTGCCAAGACCGCGCGCTTCCTATGGTGGCGGCGTGCGGACCTCGTCAAGACCAAGCTCCACCTCCGAGTCGGGCCCCGGCGACCACGGCCGGCTACCGCGCATTCACCCCCGAGCTGCGTAGCGTCGCCTAGTCGGGCAAGTTCAAGCCAGATCTACCCCCTCGCTATGACGGCACCCCCGACCCTGCGGAGTTCCTGTAGCTCTACGAGCTGAGCATCAAAGCAGCCAACCGCGACGAGAAAGTCATGGCGAGCTGGTTTCCCATGGCTCTCAAGGATGGCGCCCGCTCCTGGCTCCTGAACCTGCCACCGGGCTCGATCTCCTCCTAGGACGAGATGCGCGACCGCTTCGTCGCCAACTTCCAGGGCACTCGCGACCGCCCGCCGGCCGCGGGCGACCTGCGCTGCATCAAGCAACAACCAGGAGAGACCCTCCAGAAGTACATCCAGCGCTTCAACAACACTCGTCTCAAGATCCCAAAGGTCACGGACGAGGCCATCATCTCCGCGTTCTTCGACGGCGTCCGCGACGTCAAGATGAGGGAGGAGCTAGCTATCCATGAGGAGCTGTGCATGTCTCAGGAGCTGTTCAACCTGGCGACCAAGTGCGCAAGAGCTGAGGAGGGGCGCCTCTCCCTCCTCGAGCTGCCACCTACGGGTGTAGAAGAGAAGAAGGCCAAGGCCAAGGACGTGAAGCGCAAGGAAGCAGTTGTGCTCGCAGCGGAGACGGACACCAAGCAAGGCAGAGATCAGCCCGAGTCATCCAAGAATGGCCGACCGTTCTACGCCTTCCACAACCTGAACACCCACAACACCAGTGACTGTCAAGAGCTCAGAGCCATTCGCGAGGGACGCTTCGGTCGACGCCCCGAACGCAGCGACCGGGGCTACGGCCGAAGAGGAGGACGTGGTGGCGGACGCTGGGATGACCGTGGCCCGCGCCAGGAGTGGCGCGACCGCCCTCATGAGGACCGCTGGCAGGATCATCCTCGCGAGGGCGCCTGGAGAGACCCGCCTCGTGAGGATCGCCCTCAGGGCAACGCCGGTCTTCCCCCGCTGCCGCCACCGCCAAGAAGGAACGACGACCACCACCAAGACGAGGGGCTGGGGGCTTTCAGGAGCCGCGCGCTATAGCCTGCATCTTGGGCGGAGCCCAGGCCCCATCCTCGCAGCGCATCTTCAAACAGTTTGCTCGTGAAGTGAATGCAGTCCTCCCCAAGCTCGAGGCCACGCGCCCGCTCAGGTGGTCCCAGCACGCCATCACCTTCAGCTCGGCAGATTAGCTCAAGTGCGCAGCCACCGCTGGCGCCCTCCCGATGCTTTGTTCGCCCGTTATCAGCAACGTGCAAGTCACCAAGACCCTCATTGACGGCGGCGCAGGGCTCAACATCCTGTCCGACGACACGTTCGACAACCTCCAAGTGCCATATGACCAGCTCCAGCCTACCAAGCCTTTCTCAGGAGTGACCGACGGTTCCACCACGCCGATAGAGCAGGTCCGCCTCCCTGTCACCTTCAGAGAACGCAAGAATTACCGCACCGAGCTCATCGACTTCGATGTCGCGCACATCCGTCTGCCGTACAATGCCATCCTTGGGTATCCAGCCCTGGCCAAGTTCATGGCAGTGACACACCACGGCTACAACGTCCTCAAGATGCCGGGAAGCGGCAGAATCATCACAGTCCCGTGCGAAGAAAGATACATGGTGTGCTCCCTTGAGCGTGCCTTTCAAGCTGCGGCAATCGATGACCCTGACAGCAAAGGCGAGGGCCCCCCAGAGGCCATCCCCAAGAAGAAGCAACTGCGCCGTACCGGACCTCGGGAGGGTGGAGTCGCGGCTGGAACCTCGTCAGGATCAGCGCCCGCTCCAGGGGCGCCTCCCTCCATCGCATAGGAAGGCGCGCCCAGCGCCCTCCTCGGGAAAGACTCGGGGGCTCTCTTATGGAGGGTGTCGGACCTTGCCATCATCACGAGGGAGGCGCTTGGGCACCACTTGGAGGCGTGCTTCGCGGCACGCTTCCCTCGGGAGAACACAGGGCAAGGAACGCCCACCGCGCAAGAGTTCATCACCGAGACCACTCATGAACTGCAGGACGAAAGGGCTATGCGCGGCGACCGCCGCTCATGAGGCGCAGCTCCCCATCAGGCGAGGGTGCCGGGCTGCGCGTCTGCATCAACGTTCCATTGCTCAACAGGGCCGCCTCTCAGGAGCTTTTTTGGCCATCACGCATAGGCCGCTATGAGGGTCCGCCGCACAGCTACGTTCGCATGCCTTTTGGCCTGCCGAGCGTGTCATCAGCCTATCAGCGCAACCTGCAGCGTGTCCTAGCGGCTCAGGAGGCCAGGCACCACACCGTCCTGGCAGAGATGGAGACGGTCCTCCAGGAACCGCCCGAGCCCCCAGAGCCTCCTGAGGCTCAGGGCCCCGAAGGCTCGTGAGGAGCTACCCCTTCGCTTCACGTTAAGGGGAGACCGAGCCTTAACAGGACATGCTTTCGCAGATTTTCAAAATAAGGAAGATATACACAAAAAGACATTACAGATCCTTACACGCCCCCGCGGGGCATTTCTTGATTCGTCGCAGGGAACAAAAGATGAGAACCTAGTAGAATCCTATCTACACCCTCCCGCGGCTGACGCCATCATCAATAGTGGGCCATGGGAGGCCGGCGCCAACCTCATCCGGATCAGCGGCGACGGCGGCCAGACGTTGCGGCCCTGCTCTGAACACGGCGAGAGCTCGGGGCACGTAGCTATCGTCGCTCGTCTTCAGAGTCTCGTAGAGCTCAGGAGGGCCGCTGGACTCCCAAGAGTCACTACTGCTGGAGCAGCCGTGAGCGGGGCGCGCCTCACCTTGGCGCTCTCCTTCGGGGCAGCACTCCAAGCGGCGACCCTCCGCGTCGAAGATCTTGAAGAATAGCGTGGAGGCACCGTCGTACTCGAAGTGGATCGCGAGGGCGCCCTCCGTGCGGCAAACCCACGCGATCTCGCCCCAGCCGCGGGTCATGAATATCTTGCTAGTAGAGACTGCTTCAACGTCTGCTCCGGTCGCCGGAGCGATGCAGCCGGCATGCTGCAACCAGAGCTCGAGAGGCCCCCTCGGCGGCATCACGTTGGAGAAGAAGCGCGGGAAGAGGATCCGGGAACTTGGGGGCATCACCGCCCACAGCACGAGCTCGCATGAGGAGTCCGCGGCATGGAGTCCAGGAGCGACGGCGCTCGTCGCTGCGGCGCATCGATCTTGGCCGCGGTGCGCACGCCAAAGCTCGTTGCTCCTTCGTCCCGAGCCCCCAGCTTGGGCGTACAGGGGCAGCGGGTACCCAGGAGGAGGCCGCTCGAACCAAGGCTTCGTCACCACCTGCAAAGCCGTGGCGTCACAGTGGTGAACTGACCTCTTCTTTGGCAGAAGCAGCGCCGGCGCGTTGAGGGGAATCTTTCCGTTCTCGTCAGCTGAGAATCTCCAGATCGGCGCCATTGAAGTTGTTGCTAGCAGTGGAGCAGAGGAGGAAGAAGTGAGCGGAATGGGAAGAGATGGGCGACGGAAGCTCCACCCCCTCCCTCGTTTATAGCAGGGGAAGGCTAACTAGCGCCCCTCCATGATCACAAGTAATGATGGTTTTCCTTGCATGTCACAGGGACTTGCCAAGTCGAGCAGTTACCGAGGTAGTGTGGGGAAGCGGAGATGCCCACGTCCAATCAGCCGCCACGCGTCGACCAAGGCCGCAGGCTTTTGGGGCCTGCGGCGCTCCGCGCTTGACCTTTGTATTCGCCTCGAAGCCAAGCTCGTGCGCGCCTTGGGCCCGGGGGCTACTGTTGGCGTTCTGGGAACGGGGGTCCCTAGACTTGCCTGCCTGTGGCCCACGGTGTGGCTATGTGAGTAGGCCTGTATGGCCCATCTTCATCGACAAGGCATTCAAGACCCTCGCGAGGGGCCAAGCCTCGTGGGGCGGACGACCCAGGACCTCCTCAGGAGCGGCCACGCTCAGCAGGCTCATAAGGGGCGGAGAGATCAAGGCAAGGCAAACCTCGCGAGGACTTCGTGACGTGAGCCTTGACGATCGACACCAGACGGGCGCCAGCGCGCGCAGTGTCCTTGTTTCCTCTTTGGTGCTAAGGAAGCAGGCACGGAGTACCGAGGCGTCAAGCAAAGGTTTCCATATCAGTGCAACGAGACCAAGACCATGAGGCCAGCAAGACAGAGGTCACTGTGGAGCCCAAGACGGCGTCACCACCAGAGTCTTTCGCAGGCGAAGACTACTCTTGTCAGGATAAGCTATACCAGCTGTCCCCTTTCAAATTGGCCGCTGTTGTTGGCTCCCTTCCCGCTCAATATTTGGGAAGAGGGTCAGGGCCTATATAAGTAGAGCTAGCCAACACAGTAGGGAAGAGGATCAGGTCTAGAGCCAACCCCTAGCCGCACACCAAACACAAGAACACCTCAACCTCAGGAGGCAGTTCTTCCCCTTGTACTGTTCATCATCAGCCCAAGAGGGAATCCACCACCACCACACTGGAGTAGGGTATTACACCACAACGGTGGCCAGGACCAGTATAAATCTCGTGTCTTTTTGTGTTGCGAGTTCGTCAAGTTCGTCCGTGAGAGCTTAGCGAGCTAGGGCGTGGATCGGTAGGAGGGAAAGAACTTCGTGCGCACCCCAGAGTTCGAACCTTAAGGGCTTTTCTGGAACCCGTGATCCGACAGTGACATTGGGGTAATCTATGCATAGGGGTTGATACATGTTTTCGTCCTTCTTTCTCCAGTAGAAACCTTGGGGCACTCTTTGAAGTTCTTTATGTTGGATTGAATATTATGAATTTGAAGTTGTTTGATGCATATCGAATAATCAACTCACGGATACTTGTGGTGAAATTGGAGTATCTAGGTGACATTAGAGTTGGTTGATGCATATCATATGGTGAAACTTATAGGGATGGATCAATAGATGGATCAGAAAATATAACTTTGAGGTGGTTTCGTACCCTACAACAATTTCATCTTTTGTTCTCTGCTAGATAAGAACTTTGGAGTGATTCTTTGTCGCACGTTGAGGGATTATTATATGATTCAATTATGTTAGCACTATTGAGAGATTGCACTAGTGAAAGTATGAACCCTAGGCCTTGTTTTCAAGCATTGCAATGCCATTTGTGCTCTGTTTTATCACTTGCTACCTTGCTGTTTTTATATTTTCGGATTACAAAAACCTATATCTACTATCCATACTACACTTGTATCACCATCTCTTCACCGAACTAGTGCACCTATACAAATTACCACTGTATTTGGTGTGTTGGGGACACAAGAGATTTCTTGTATGTGATTGCAGTGTTTTTTGTGAGAGACCATCTTCATCCTGCACCTCGCACGGATTGACAATCCTTAGGTCATCCACTTGAGGGGAAATTGCTACTGTCCTACAAAACTTTGTGTTTGGAGGCCCAACACGAGTCTACAACAATAAGTTGTGTAGTAGACATCAAGCTATTTTCTGGCGCCTTTGCCAGGGAGGTGAGTACTTGAAGGTATATCTTTAGATCTTGCAATTGAATCTTTTAATTTCTTGTTTTATCACTAGTTTGGTTTATAAAACAAAACAACAACAAAAATGGAAGTGAGGTTGCATATTCTTCATCTTTATAATGTCTTTCTTGAAAATGATCGATCAGAAAGTTGTGCCAAAGTGTTAAAAGAATAATTCAATAAAATGTTTGGCATAAAATCTTTGAATGATGAGCATGATTGCAATGTTGATAGTATGAATTCTTTGGGTATCCATGATGCTAATGATATGCAAGGTCATAAGCTTGCGGATGCTCTGTTTGATGAAGATGACATTTTTAGTCCCCCAAGTTTTGGTGTGCAAATTTGTTATGATGATTGCATGCCTCCTATTTATGATGGTTGCAATATTTGTGAAAGTGGGTTTGGAAGAGTGTCAACTTTAGATAATAATTATGCCACTATTTTGGAGGGTGTTGAATCTTATTTCAATGATAAAAGTGGATTTGGAGAGGTCGTGACTTTATTTAGTGATGAATCCACTATTTTGGAGGAGGTTTCAATTGATTATGACAACAAAGTTGCTATCTATGATGATTATGGTGATGACATGTATGCTATAAAGAATAATTGTAACCATGAAACTTGTCATCATGATTTTAATGCTGAAATTGATCATGCCAATCAAGTACCACATGATAGTTATTTTGTTGAGGTTGCCCTCACTACTATTAATGAGAAGTAAATTGCGTATGTAGAGAGTAATAGAATTTCTATGCTTGTGTATCATGAAAAGAATGCTTTATCTGACAGTTATATTATTGAATTCATTCATGATGCTACAGAAAATTATTATGAGAGAGGAACATATGCTTTTACATATCTCAATAATATCATGTTTCCTCTCTATGTGTTTAAAATCTTGAAGTTTTGCTTGTTTTGCCTTCCTATGCTAGTTGATTCTTGCTCCCATAAATTGTTTGCTCACAAAATCCCTATGCATAGGAAGTGGGTTAGGCTTAAATGTGCTAGTTATATGCTTCATGATGCTCCCGTTATGTTTCAATTCTTTACTTTTGTGTGAGCATCATTGAAATCGTCATGCCAAGCTAAAAAGGCATTAAAGAAAAAGCGCTTGTTGGGAGACAACCCAATAGTTATACCTACTGTTTTTGTGTGTTCACACAATTAAGCTACTGTAGTAATCATGTTCAATAGCTTTTGTTTCAATAAAGTACCAAGTAAAGCCTATGGGATAGTGTGGATGATAGTTGACTTGATCCTGTGCAAAAAACATAAACTTTTGTGCCCGATAAAAGAACACTTTAAAATCACTGGAGCATCGAACAATTCTAATTTTTTTACACATGGTTGATATACAAATTGCCTATGTTGTCCTAATTTTTCAGAATTTTTGTAGTTACATAAATATGGTGTTTGTTCAGACCAATACATATTGTTCTTATCTTGACAGATTCTGTTTTCAATGCATAGTTTGCTTGTTTTCTACTTTATATGGATTATTTTGCTCAATATAAATTGTAGAAATGATAGGGTACGGTAGGAATTATGTAAGAACAGTTATGAATTTTGTCTTGACAGTACCAACGTGAATGATTTGTTCTTTATCATACTAACCTATCTCACGAAGTTCTGTTAAGTTTTGTGTGATTGAAGTTTTCAAATTTTGGGTAAGATATCGATATGAGGAGAATAAGGAGTGGAACGACCCTAAGCTTGGGGATTCCCAAGTCACCCCAAGGTAATATTCAAGGAATATCCAAGCGTCAAGAAGTAGCAGTAACAATAGCAGTAATAACATTGACAGTAACAGTAGCAGTTTTGTAGTGATTGTAACAACAACAAAAGTAGTAAATTAGGAAAGACAATATGAGCAAACGTGTAGGCATTAGATCAGCGATGAATATTTGTATGGATGACATTCATCATGCAACAGTCACAACTAGAACGATACACAATAGCTCCAATTCATCAATTCAAAATAGGCATGTATTCCCTATATAGTCATACATGCTTATAATAAGAACTTGTATGACATCTTTTGTCCTACCCTCCCGTGGCAGTGGGGTCCTTAAGGAAATCTAAGGGTAATTACGGCCTCCTTTTAATAGAGAACCGTATTAAAGCATTAACACATGGTCAATACATGTACTCCTCGAATTACAGTCATCCCCGAAGAGTGTCCCAATTATTGTCACCTTGGGGTCTACGGTTCAGAACAATAACAAGTGCATATAACTAGCAGATAGGATCAAGAACTCAAATATATTCATGGAAACGTAAAGGGTTGTGTCGGGGGATTGATTCTGAGCCACGGGAAATCCTCCAAAACCCTGGTTCAAGCTCTAGAGGACTGGCTTTGCATCTACAAGGCTACGAGCTAGCCCCAGTGAGGGCATAGCGAGCTACCCAGGTTTAGGACACCGTGCGGTGTAATACCCTACTCCTGCTTGGTTGTATTGCTTGTGGATGGTGCTCTTGGAGCTACAAGATGAGTCGGAGCTCTTTGGGTGTTAGCAATGGCGCAAGGGTTTGTGCCGGAGTCGATCCCTTGCTATAGTGGCTGCTCTGTCCCTTATATAGATGCCTTGGGCCTCTTCCCCGAAAATATGAGCGGGAAAGGCCTACCTGATACGTCCATTTTGCATCATGTTTTCCAACTTTTATTTATAATGTTTTTATGCATAATAATGCTTTATGGAGTAATTCCAATGCCTTTTCTCTCATAGTATGCAGGTTTTACACAAAGAGGGAGAATACCAGCAGCTGGAATTCTAGACCTGAAAAAGCTACGTCAGAGTTACCTATTCTACACATCTCCAAATGAGCTGAAACTTCACGGAGATTTTTTATGGAATATTTAAGAATTATTGGAGCAAATAACTACCAGAGGGGGCCCATCAGGTGGGCACAACCCACCTGGGCGCGCCAGGGCCCCCAAGCGCGCCCTGGTGGGTTGTGCCCTCCTCGGCCCACCTCTGGTGCCCATCTTATAGTATATAGGTCATTTTGACCTAGAAAAAAATCAGGAGAGGACTTTCGTGACGAAGTGCCACCGTCTCGAGGCGGAACTTGGGCAGGAGCACTTTTGCCCTCCGGCAGAGCGATTCCGCTGGGGGAACTCCCCTTCCGGAGGGGGAAATCATCATCATCATCATCACCAACAACTCTCCCATCTTTGGGAGGGCAATCTCCATCAACATCTTCAACATCACCATCTCTTCTCAAACCCTAGTTCATGTCTTGTGTTCAATCTTTGTACCGAAACCTTAGATTGGTACTTGTGGGTGACTAGTAGTGTTGATTACATCTTGTAGTTGATTACTATATGGTTTATTTGGTGGAAGATTATATGTTCAGATCCATTTTGATATTTAATACCCCTCTGATCTTGAGCATGATTATCATTTGTGAGTAGTTACTTTTGTTCTTGAGGTCACGGGAGAAATCTTGTTGCAAGTAATCATGTGAACTTGATATGTGTTCGATATTTTAATGATATGTATGTTGTGATTCCCTTAGTGGTGTCATGTGAACGTCGACTACATGGCACTTCACCTTATTAGGGCCTAAGGGAATGCGTTGTGGAGTAATTATTAAATGATGGGTTGCTAGAGTGACAGAAGCTTAAACCTTAGTTTATGCGCTACTTCGTAAGGGACTGATTTGGATCCAAAAGTTTAATGCTATGCTTAGATTTTATCTTAATACTTTTCTCATAGTTGCGGATGCTTGTGAGGGGGTTAATCATAACTAAGAGGTTTGTTCAAGTAGGAACAACACCTAAGCACCAGTCCACCCACATATCAAATTATCAAAGTAGCGAACACGAATCAAACCAACATGATGAAAGTGACTAGATGAAATTCTCGTGTACCCTCAAGAACGCTTTGCTTATCATAAGAGACCCTTTGGCCCGTCCTTTGCCACAAAAGTATTGGCTACCTTGCTGCACTTTATTTACCATTACCGTAACTTGCTCGTTACAAATTATCTTGCTATCAAACTACTCGTTACCGACAGTTTCAGTGCTTTCAGAGATTACCATGTTGAAAACCACTTGTCATTTCCTTCTGCTCCACGTTGGGTTCGACACTATTACTCGTCAAAAGGACTACGATTGATTCCCTATACTTGTGGGTCATCAAGGCTATTTTCTGGCACCGTTGCCGGGGAGTGAAGCGCTCTTGGTAAGTGGAAATCTGTAAGGAAAAATTATTACTACGTGCTGAAATTTATTGTCACTTGTTACTATGGAGAACAATTCTTTGAGGGGTTTGTTTGGGGTATCTTCACCTCGACTGAAACCACAATTAGCTACCCCTCAACCTACTGCACCTACTGAAAATATTGGTTATAAAATTCCTTCGGGTATGATAGAACAACTGCTAGCCAATCCTTATGCAGGAGATGGAACCGAACATCCTGATATGCACTTAATATATGTGGATGAAATTTGTGGATTATTTAAGCTTGCAGGTTTGCCTAGAGATGAAGCTAAGAAGAAGGTTGTCCCTTTATCTTTGAAGGGAAAATCATTGGCATGGTATAGGCTATGCTATAATATTGGATGTTGAAGCTGAAATCGATTGAAATTGGAATTTCACCAAAAGAATCATATATATGCATCTAGTTCATCATGATCGGAATTATATATATATATATTTTGGCCTCGTGAAGGAGAAAGTTTCGCTCTATCTTGGGGTAGGCTTAAGTCAATGTTATATTCATGCCCCAATCATGAGCTCTCTAGAGAAATTATTATTCAGAATTTTTATGCTCGGCTTTCTCGTGATGATCAATCCATGCTCGATACGTCTTGTACTGGTTCTTTTATGAAAAAGACTATTGAATTTAGGTGGGATCTTTTCGAAAGAATTAAATTCAACCCTGAAGATTGGGAACTCGACAAAGGTAAAGAGTCAGGTATTAAGCTTGAGATTGATTGTGTTAAATATTTTATGAATACCGATGCTTTTCAAAAGTTTAGCACTAAGTATGGACTTGACTCTGAGATAGTAGCCACTTTTTGTGAATCATTTGCTACTCATGTTGATCTCCCTAAGGAGAAGTGGTTTAAATATCATCCCCCTATTAAAGAAGAAGTTAAAGAACCGGTAATAGCCAAAGATGAAACTATTATTCATAACGTTGATCTAGTTGTACCTACTGCTTATATTGAAAAACCACCTTTTCCTGTTAGGATAACGGAACATGCTAAGGTTTCAACCATGGTCAATAAAAGCAATATTAGAGCAACTAAACCATCGGAACAAATCAAAGTAGAACCTAGTGTTGCTATGGTTAAAGATCTCTTGGTAGAAGATATAGATGGGCATGTTATTTACTTCTGTAATGAAGCTGCTAGAATTGCCAAACCTGATGAAAAAGATAAACATAGACCTGTTGTTGGCATGCCTGTTGATACGTCTCCAACGTATCTATAATTTTTGCTTGTTACATGCTGTTATATTATCATTCTTGCATGCTTTACAATCATTTTATATCAACTTTATATCATTTTTTGGGACTAACCTATTGACATAGTGCCTAGTGCCAGTTGTTGTTTTTTGCTTGTTTTTTACTTCGCGAAAAATCAATACCAAATGGAGTCCAAACGTAGCAAAATATTTTGGAGATTTTTCTGGACCAGAAGGAACAACTTGGGCCGAAGAAGTACCAGAGGGGTACCCCGAGGGGGGCACAACCCACCTGGGCGCGCATGGGGGCCCAGGCACGCCCTAGTGGGTTGTGCCCACCTCGGCGGCCTCCTGCACCACCGCTTTGCTCTATAAATACCCTGAAAATCCAAAAACCATTGGGGAGTCGACGAAACACAATTCCAGCCGCCGCAAGTTCCAGAACGACCAGATCCAATCTAGACACCATCATAGAGGGGTTCATCATCCTCATTGGTGCCTCTCCTATGATGCGTGAGTAGTTCATTGTAGACCTACGGGTCCGTGGGCAGTAGCTAGATGGCTTCCTCTCTCTCTCTCTCTCTTGATTCTCAGTACAATGGTCTCTTGGAGATCTATTTGACGTAACTCTTTTTGCGGTGTGTTTGTTGGGATCCGATGAACTTTGAGTTTATGATCAGATCTATTTTATCCATGAAAGTTATTTGAGTTTTGATCTCTTATATGCATGATTACTTATAGCCTCATATTTCTTATTCGAATCTTTGGTTTAGTTAGGCCAACTAGATCGATTTTTCTTGCCATGGGAAGAGGTGCTTTGTGATGGGTCCGGTCATGCGGTGTTCTTTCCTGGTGACAAAAGGGCCAGCAAGACACGTATTGATCGTTGCTATTAAGGATAACAAGATGGGGTCTATTCCTACATGAATAGATCTTGTCTACATCATGTCATCGTTCTTATTGCATTACTTCGTTTTTCCATGAACTTAATACACTAGATGCATGCTGGATAGCGGTCGATGTGTGGAGTAATAGTAGTAGATGCAGGGAGGAGTCGGTCTACTAATCTTGGATGTGATGCCTATATAATGATCATTGCCTGATATCGTCATAATTATTTGAAGTTCTATCAATTGCCCAGCAGTAATTTGTTTACCCGCCATATGCTATTTTTCTCGAGAGAAACCACTAGTGAAATTTACGGCCCCGGGGTCTCTTCTTTATCATATTTTCTTTCCGATCTATTATTTGCCTCTTTTATTTTCAGATCTATTAATCCAAAAACCAAAAAATACCTTGCTGCATTTTTTGTTATTTATTTTATCTCGCGTTCCAGCGAGATCTATTTATCCAATCTACGACAATTTTATCTATCTTTCACCCGAGAGGGATTGACAACCCCTCTTACGCGTCGGGTTGCAAGTATTTGTTCTTTGTGTGCAGGTACCGTTTACATAGTGTTGCGTGGTTCTCCTATTGGTTCGATAACCTTGGTCCCATCACTCAGGGAAATACATAACGTAGCTTTGCTACATCATCCCTTCCTCTTTTCGGGAAAACACTGACACGGACACGAGCCATCACCTGTTGTCTCAGTTAAAATAGGAGAGTATTGTTATCATGGTTTATGTGACTTAGGTGCTAGCATGAGTGCTATCCCTTTTACCTTATATCAAGAAATTATGGATGACATAGCACCCGCTGAAATAGAGGACATACATGTTACTATTAAACTTGCTAATAGAGACACCATCACACCACTTGGGATTGTTAGAGATGTTGATGTCTTGTGTGGGAAAATAAAATATCCTATTGATTTTCTAGTTCTTGGTTCCCCACAAGATGACTTTTGTTCCATTATCTTTGGTAGACCTTCCTTGAACACTGTTAATGCTAAAATAGATTGTGAGAAACAAACTGTCGGTGTTAGTTTTGGTGATGAATCTCATGAGTTTAATTTTTCTAAGTTCTGTAGAAAACATCATAAGAAATACTTTCCTAGTAAGGGAAATAATTGGTCTTGCTTCTATTGCCGTGCCTCCTACTGACCCCTTAGAAAAATATCTGCTAGACCATGAAAATGATATGCATATGCATGAAATAAATTAGATAGAATTTTCTTTGAACAATGACCTCTGCTCAAACATAATTTGCCTATTGAAACTCTAGGAGGTCCACCTCCACCTAAAGGTGATCCTGTGTTCGAACTAAAACAAATGCCTGACACTTTGAAATATGCTTATCTTGATGAGAAAAAATCATGTTATTATTAGTGCTAACCTTTCATAACATGAAGAAGAAAGATTATTGAAAATTCTGAAGAAGCACCAAGCTTCTATTGGATATACTCTGGATGATCTTAAGGGCATTAGTGCCACTCTCTGTCAGCACAAAATTAATATGGAACCTGATGCTAAACCCGTTGTCGATCATCAACAACGTTTGAATCCTAAGATGAACAAGTGGTAAGAACTGAAATATTAAAGCTTCTGGAAGCAGGTATAATCTATCCCATAGCTGATAGTAGATGGGTGTCCCTAAGAAAGGAGGTATTATCGTTGTTCCTAACAATAAAAATGAACTTATTCCACAAAGAATTGTTACTGGCTATAGAATAGTAATTGATTTTAGAAAATTAAATAAAGCAACTAGAAAATATCATTACCCTTTGCCTTTTGTCGATCAAATGTTAGAAAGATTATCAAAGCACACACACTTTTGCTTCCTTGATGGATATTCTGGTTTTTCTCAAATACCTGTTTCACAACTTCATCAAGAGAAAACCAACTTTACTTGTGCTTTTGGATCTTATGCTTATAGATGTATGCCTTTTGGTTTATGCAATGCACCTGCTACCTTTCATAAATGTATGACTACTATATTCTCTCATTTTTGTGAAAAGATTGTTGAGGTTTTCATGGATGATTTTTCCGTTTATGGAACTTCTTTTGATGATTTCCTAAGCAATATTGATCGAGTTTTGCAGAGATGTGAGCGAACCAATCTTGTCTTGAATTGGGAGAAGTTCCACTTTATGGTTAATGAAGGTATTGTTTTGGGGCATAAATTTTCTGAAAGAGATACTGAGGTGGATAAAGCTAAAGTTGATGCAATTGATAAAATGCCATGCCCAAGAGATATTAAAGGTATTTGTAGTTTCCTTGGTCATGCTGGTTTCTATAGGAGATTTATTAAAGACTTCTCTAAAATTTCTAGGCCTCTTACAAATCTTTTACAAAAGGATGTTCCATTTGTTTTTGATGATGATTGTGTAGAAGCTTTTGAAACACTTAAGAAAGCCTTAATTACTGCACCTATTGTTCAACCACCTGACTGGAACTTGCCTTTTGAAATTATGTGTGATGCTAGTGATTATGCTGTTGGTGTTGTTCTAGGATAAAGAGTTTATAAGAAACTAAATGTTATTCATTATGCTAGCAAAACTCTAGACAGTGCCCAAAGAAATTATGCTACTACTGAAAAGGAATTTTTAGCAGTTGTGTTTGCTTGTGATAAATTTAGATCTTACATTGTTGATTCTAAAGTTACTGTTCACACCGATCATGCTGCTATTAAATACCTCATGGAAAAGAAAGATGCTAAACCTAGACTCATTAGGTGGATTCTCTTGCTACTAGAATTCGATTTACATATTACTAATAGGAAAGGAGCTGAGAACCCCTTAGCTGATAACTTATCTAGGTTAGAGAATATCCTTGATGACCACTACCTATTGATGATAGTTTTCTTGATGAACAATTAGCTGCAATAAATGTTTCTCATAACACTCCTTGGTATGCTGACTATGCTAATTATATTGTTGCTAAATATATACCACCTAGTTTCACATGCCAACAAAAGAAAAAAATTATTCTATGATTTAAGACATTACTTTTGGGATGACCCACATCCTTATAAAGAAGGAATAGATGGTATTGTTAGACGTTGTGTACCTGAGCAGGAACAGGGACAAATCCTACGGAAATGTCACTATGAAGCCTATGGAGAGTATCATGCGGGAGATAGAACTGCTCACAAGGCATTGCAATCAGGTTTTTACTGGCCTACTCTCTTCAAGGATGCCGCAAGTTTGTTTTATCTTGTGATGAATGTCAAAGAATTGGTAATATCGGTAAGCGTCAAGAAATGCCTATGAAGGATGTTTGGGGTTTCGATTATATGGGACCTTTTCCTTCCTCTAATGGGTATACACGTATTTTGGTTGTTGTTGATTATGTCACTAAGTGGGTGGAAGCTATTCCAACTAGTAGTGCTGATCACAACACTTCCATTAAGAATGCTTAAAGAAGTTATTTTCCCAAGGTTTGGAGTCCCTAGATATTTAATGAATGATGGTGGTTCAAACTTTATTCATGGTGCTTTCCGTAAAATGCTTGCTAAGTATGATGTTAACCATAGAATTGCATCACCC
Organism: Triticum aestivum; assembly: GCF_018294505.1. Taxonomy (NCBI): domain Eukaryota; kingdom Viridiplantae; phylum Streptophyta; class Magnoliopsida; order Poales; family Poaceae; genus Triticum; species Triticum aestivum. The sequence continues at coordinate 377,842,246 of NC_057802.1, forward strand.
TATCATCCTCAATATAGTGGTCAAGTTGAACTTAGCAATAGAGAAATAAAGCTAATATTACAAAAACTGTTAATAGGTCCCGAAAGAATTGGTCTAAGAAATTGGATGATGCACTTTGGGCCTACCGAACAGCATATAAAAATCCTATGGGCATGTCTCCCTACAAAATGGTTTATGGAAAAGCTTGTCATTTGCCTCTTGAGTTAGAACATAAAGCATATTGGGCAATTAAAGAACTCGACTATGATTTTAAACTTGCCAGTGAAACGAGGTTATTTGATATTAGCTCACTCGATGAATGGAGAACCCAAGCTTATGAAAATGCCAACTTATTTAAGGAAAAAGTTAAAAGATGGCATGACAAGAGAATTCAAAAGCGGGAATTCGAAGTTGGAGAATATGTTCTCTTGTACAACTCTCGTTTCAGATTCTTTGCAGGAAAGCTCCTCTCTAAATGGGAAGGACCATATATCATCGAGCAGGTTTATCGTTTTGGAGCCATTAAAAATAAATAACTCTAGAGGTACTAACCTGAAGGTGGTCAATGGGCAAAGAATTAAACATTATGTCTCAGGTATGCCTATTAACGTTGAAAGTAATATTATTCAAAAAATGACACCGGAGGAACACATAAAAGAAATCTTCCGGAACACTCCAGAATAACCAAAAAAGAGGAGGTGCGTGATACGGTAAGTAAACAGACACCGAAAAATCTGCAAAAATGTTTTCTGTCAGCTTTGGAATATATTAAAAATTAGGAAAATAAGAAACAACCAGGAAGGCACCCGAGGAGGGCACAAGACACCAGGGTGCGCCTGGGCCCCCTGGCGCACCCAGGTGGGTTGTGCCCACCTCGAGAACCTTCCGGACTCTGTTTTTCTCCCATTTGCTTGTTTTCCAAGATAAAAAATCTTTATATACCCCCAGACGTATTGACCACCGCATCATGGAGAAATCTTCTGTTGTTGTTTCTTTTTGTTTTTCTATCAGAGTTTTCAAGTCAGGCATCATGTCTTCTCCCTCCTCCAATAACATACAAGAAGATGCTTGGTTGATGAAGATGGAACTAAAGAGAGAAGAATCAAAGGAAGCCTCCAAGGAGGTCAAGAGCAAGGAAGCTATCAGAGATCAAGCGCATGCGGTAGAGCAGGCCTTGCCTGCTGAGGAGGAATAAGATATCCTTAAACCTTACTATGATCATCTTACCCCCACTGAGATTGAAGCTTTTCGGATCATCAAAACAGTTTGTGTGCAAAATAAATATCTAACTCGTGAAAATGTTCTGCTGCAAGAGCACATCATTGTCCTCTGGAGCGTCATCCGTAGATTGGAGTATCTTTTAAGCCTGAAGGATAAGCCTACTACTACCTCATCACCACCACCTTCTTCATCACCAAAGGACACTTGAGTTCATGGTACGGACACTTCCCTTGGCTTGTGCCAAGCTTGGGGGAGTTATCCCGGTATCGTATCACCACCACTATCTTTGCCTTTATCTATTTTAGTTTGATCCTTAGTTATCTTTTGATTTAGTTGAATAAAAGTTTAGTTCGATCCTTTCTTTCGAGTGCTTGCTTAGTGATATTTCGATGTAATCATGTGCGAGATATATAATAAAGAGTAGTTTGATTCTTGTTTCTTTACTTTCATGTTCCAATAAAAAGAAAGGAAATAAATTAAAAAGATCATATGCTAATCTTATGGTAAGTAATGACATCACATAAGGAAAAGTATAAGTGATAAAATTTATTGGAGATTGACAAACATAGCATTGGTCAATGATGCAATTCATGAAATATTTAATAAGGGAAGAGAAGATTCACATGCAAATACACTATCTTGGACATCTTTTATGATTGTGAGCCCCCATCAAAATATTATATGCCAAAATTGTTGACGTTGGACAAGGAAGACAACGTAATGATTTAGGCTTGTTCATATTCACATAGAAGTTATATTGTCATAGATCCTTTAACATGTGGTGCTTGCTCAATATCTTTGCTAGCCAAAAATTCCGCACTAAGTAGAGATACTACTTGTGCATCCAAAACCCTTAAACCCAAATCTTGTTTTGAGAGTCCACCATACCTACCTATGGATTGAGTAAGATCATTCAAGTAAGTTTTCATCGGTCAATAAGGCAATAAAAATTGCTTCTAAATGTTTTAGATCATTTAGTGTAAGAGAAAATTGAGCGTTGTACGAACTTGTGATGGCAAAATAATAAAAGCGACAGACGGCATAATAAAGGTTGCTATCATAAGGGGCAATATAACGTGACGTTCTTTTGCACTAAGAGATCGAGCATACAACCAAAAAGCGCATGGCAACCTCTGCTTCCCTCTGCGAAGGGCCTATCTTTTACTTTTATGTATTTACTTTTAAGCAAGAGTCATAGTATTTCTCTCTATTCCATTTTATTTTCTCTTTTTGCAAGAACCATGTGGTGAGGAAAGATCTAGGCACATATATCCAGTTGGATATGGATGGGCATGAGTTATTATTGTTGACATCACCCTTGAGGTGAATACGTTGGGAGGTGAAACTATAAGCCCCTATCTTTCTATGTGTCCGGTTGAAACTCTTTGCTCATGTGTATGTGGTGAGTGTTAGCAATCATGGAAGACAATATGATGGTTGAGTATGTGGACTTTCCAAAAGGATCCGATACATATGACCCTTCCTGAAAAGATGATGAATTGTAGTTGCAAATTTGACTGAGAACATAGTTTGTTGGTTTTCAATAGAGTTTATGCTTTATACTTCAATGTTGTGATGAATTGTTACTTGCTCATGAGAAGTTATATGATAAAAGTTATGTGATACAGTTTTAGGATAAAAGTTGTTTGATAAAATTTCATATTAAAAGTTCTATAATAAAGTTGGTGGTTGTTATAATATTATACATGATGCTTCTATGTCCATATTTTGTTTTTATCGACACCTCTCTCTCTAAGCACGTGGACATGTTTTTCAATTTTGGTTTTCGCTTGAGGACAAGCGAGGTCTAAGCTTGGGGGAGTTGATACGTCCTTTTTGCATCATGTTTTCCTACTATTATTTATAATGTTTTTATGCATAATAATGCTTTATGGAGTAATTCTAATGCATTTTCTCTGATAATATGCAAGGTTTACACAAAGAGGGAGAATGCCGGCAGCTGGAATTCTGGACCTGACAAAGCTACGTCAGAGTTACCTATTCTGCACATCTCCAAATGAGCTGAAACTTCACAGAGATTTTTTATGGAATATTTAAGAATTATTGGAGCAAATAACTACCAGAGGGGGGACACCAGGTGGGCACAATCCACTTGAGCGCGCCAGGGCCCCCAGGTGCGCCCTGGTGGGTTGTGCCCTCCTCGGCCCACCTTCGGTGCCCATCTTCTGGTATATAGGTCATTTCGACCTAGAAAAAAAATCAGGAGAGGACTTTCGGGACGAAGCGCCGCCGTCTCAAGGAGGAACCTGGGCAGGAGCACTTTTGCCCTCCGGCTTAGCGATTCCGCCGTGGGAACTTCCCTTCCGGAGGGGGAAATCATCGTCATCATCATCACCAACAACTCTCCCATCTTTGGGAGGGCAATCTCCATCAACATCTTCAACAGCACCATCTCTTCTCAAACCCTAGTTCATCTCTTTGTGTTCAATCTTTGTACCGGAACCTTAGATTGGTACTTGTGGGTGATTAGTAGTGTTGATTACATCTTCTAGTTGATTACTATATGGTTTATTTGGTGAAAGATTATATGTTCAGATCCATTATGCTATTTAATACCCCTCTGTTCTTGAGCAGGATTATCATCTGTGAGTAGTTCCTTTTGTTCTTGAGGTCACGGGAGAAATCTTGTTGTAAGTAATCATGTGAACTTGATATGTGTTCAATATTTTGATGATATGTATGTTGTGATCCCCTTAGTGGTGTCATGTGAACAGCGACTACATGGCTCTTCACCTTATTAGGGCCTAAGGGAATGCATTGTGGAGTAGTTATTAAATGATGGGCTGCTAGAGTAACAGAAGCTCAAACCCTAGTTTATGCGCTACTTCGTAAGGGACTGATTTGGATCCAAAAGTTTAATGCTATGCTTAGATTTTACCTTAATACTTTTCCCGTAGTTGTGGATGCTTGCGAGGGGGTTAATCATAAGTAGGAGGTTTGTTCAAGTAAGAATAGAACCTAAGCACCGGTCCACCCACATATCAAATTATCAAAGTAGCAAACACGAATCAAACCAACGTGATGAAAGTGACTAGATAAAATTCTCGTGTACCCTCGAGAACGCTTTGCTTATCATAAGAGACTATTTTAGCCTATCCTTTGCCACAAAAGGATTAGGCTACCTTGCTGCATTTTATTTACCATTACCATTACTTGCTCGTTACAAATTATCTTGCTATCAAACTACTCGTTACTGATAGTTTCAATGCTTGCAGAGATTACCTTGCTGAAAACCACTTATCATTTCCTTCTGCTCCTCATTGGGTTCGACACTCTCACTTATCGAAAGGACTACGATTGATCCCCTATACTTGTGGGTCATCACTACCTTAGGGCGGCAATTTGAAAAGGGACACGTGCGGGTGCTTCTCCTGACAAAAGGTGGTCTTCGCCCGCTAAAGTGCTCATTCGTAACGCACGAGGGGCTCCACAATGGCCTCCGTCCTGCCACGCCACCATCTTTGTCTTCTATCACCAAAGAGGAAACCTTTGGGACTTACTTTTGGGGCAGGTAGGCACAACTGCTCCCTTAGTACCAAAGGGGAAAATGTCTCTAGTTGCGCTGGTTGGCGCCTGCCTTGACGATGCCATCCATGTGATGGGCAGCGCCTGCACCGCGTGGCTCCTTGGGAGGCCTCACGCTAGTGTGCCTCGTAAGGGAGGCCTCACGAGGCTGCTTGCTATGATGGTAGATCCGATGAAGTCCTTCATAGAAGACAGCCCTCGCGGGGCAGGGCCCTTGCGAGGCTGATGGCTTCGCAGTGCCCGCTGGCGGGTTGCCTTCCTGAGTTGGGCCAAGGGGCCCTTCCTGGGCCATAGGCAGGTGGCCCATGGTACCCTGGTTCCCACTCGGCGGACAGTAGCACCCGGGCCCGTGGCATGCATGTTCTGCCCGTTGAGGAGCGAAACAACATGGGGACAAAGACTATCGGGCCCAGGTAGGGACACATGGCAGCATGATGGGACAGGGATGCCCCCACCTCCCGCGATGCCTCGGTAACAACCGTCTTGGTCATAAAGCCTCCCTGCACAGGGCACGGGCGCATCATTGCTTCCTATCTCACTCTCCGCCTTCCTGTGTACTGCTGCTCTGCTTCTTCCTCCTCCTAGGCCCAATCTGCTTCTGATTCCTCTCCCGCCATGGCGCCCAAGGGTGCCAATAAGGGTAAGGGAAAGGCGGCCACACCGGGACCATCAGCCCTGCTGGGGCCGGGCCTGGTGCTGCTGAAGTGCATCATCCTCAACAAGGAGGGTTTGGATAAGGTGCGACCGATGACGGCCAATTCCCACAACGAGCACGGGGCAATGAAGATCTGGCTGGCGTCACGCTCGGCCGCCCTGCGGGAGGGCACAACCTTCCCGTTCTTCTTCCACTCCGTCTTTGCTGGACTACTGCCGCCCTTCTCCGATTTCTTCAATGCCATCCTCAGCCATTACCAAATCCATGCGCCGCACCTGCATCCAAACTCCGTCCTCCTCCTTTCCATCTTTGCCTATCTTTGCGAGGCCTTTCTGTGCGTGATACCCTCAGTGGCATTCTTCCGGACGTTCTACAATCTCCAGCTGACCGGAGCGCTCTAGTGCTCGGCCTACGTCTCATTCCTCATGGCCGACGGCATGGGAGGGCACATCATCGACATGCGGATCCCCAAGAAGTTGGAAGGCTTCCGGCAGCACTGGATCTTCACGGATGTGCACCATTATAGCCCCCTTCTCGAGGCCCCGGAGGCGCCCGCAGTGCAGAGCTCCGGGTGGGAGCACAGCGAGCTTAACGACGCCGTGCTGGAGCCAGTCAGGGCGAGGATGCAGGAATTGCGGGCCGGTGGCCTCACCGCGGGCATGATCGAAGTTTGTGCGCAAGTGCATTGCTCCCCTCCAGAAGCGCACCCATCCAGTGTGGACCCACTCCGGCCTGGAGGATCCAATTAGCCTCAGCGCTGACCGCCCCGCGCCAGAGGTGGTGGATACGTCTCCAACATATATCTAATTTATGAAGTATTCATGCTGATATATTATCCTTCTTGGATGTTTTACAATCATTTTATAGCAACTTTATATCATTTTTTGGGACTAACCTATTGACCAAGTGCCCAGTGCCAGTTGCTGTTTTTTGCTTGTTTTTTACATCGCAGGAAATCAATATCAAACGGAGTCCAAACACCGCAAAACTTTTTGGAGATTGTTTTTGGACTAGAACACCCAGGATGGGCCGGTGCAGCACCTCGGGGGTGCCCCGAGGGGGGCACAACCCACCAGGGCGCGCCTGGGGGCCCAGGCGCGCCCAGGTGAGTTGTGCCCACCTAAGTGGCCTCTTGCACCCCCTCTTTACCCTATAAATTCACAAATATTCCAAAAACCCTTGGGGTTAACCTAGATCAAAAGTTCCGCCACCACAGGCCTCTGTAGCCACCGAAAACCAATCTAGACCCCGTTCCGGCACCCTGCCAGAGGGGGAAATCATCTCCGGTGGCCATCTTCATCATCCCGGCGGCCACCACAATGAGGAGGGAGTAGTCCACCCTCGGGGCTGAGGGTTTGTACCAGTAGCTATGTGTTTAATCTCTCTCTCTCTCTCTCATGTTCTTGAGATGTCACGATCTTGATGTATCGCGGGCTTTGTTAATATAGTCGGATCATATGGTGTTTTCCCCTCTCTATCTTGTTGTGATGAATTGAGTTTTTCCCTTTGAGATTTCGTTGCTATCGGATTGAATACTTTTATGGATTTGAGAACACTTGAAATATGTCTTGCAATTGAATACTTGTGGTGAAAATGGGGTATCGTATTGATTCACTTGATATATGTTTTGGCACTCAACTCGCGGATTCCCGAGGTGACATTGGGGTAATCTATGCATAGGGGTTGATGCACGTTCTTGTCTTTGTTTCTCCGGTAGAAATCTTGGGGCACTCTTTGAAGTTCTTTGTGTTGGATTGAGTATTATGAATATGAATTTGCTTTGGTGTTATTTTAGTACGTACTCTAGGATAGATCGAACAGAAAGAAGAGCTTTGTGTTATTTTAGTACGAACTCTTGAATAGATCGAATGGAAAGAATAGCTTTGTGGTGGTTTCGTACCCTACAAACAATTTTTTTCTTATGTTCTCCGCTAGATAGGAACTTTGGATTGATTCTTCATCGCACTTTGAGGGGTGGTTATATGATCCAATTATATTAGCATTGTTGGGAGATTGCACTAGCGAAAGTACGGACCCTAGGCCTCATTTTCAAGCATTGCAATACTGGTTTTGTGCCCGTTTACTATTTGCTACCTTGCTGTTTTTATTTATTTAGATTATAAAAATATATTTCTACCATCCTTATTACACTTTTATCACCATCTCTTCACCGAACTAGTGCACCTATACAATTTGCCATTGTATTGGGTGTGTTGGGGACACAAGAGATTTCTTGTATTTGGTTGCAGGGTCGTTTGAGAGAGACCATCTTCATCCTACACCTCTCACGGATTGATAAACCTTAGGTCATCCACTTGAGGGAAAATTGCTACTGTCCTACAAAACTCGACGCTTGGAGGCCCAACACGTGTCTACAAGAATAAAGTTGCGTAGTAGACATCAAGCTCTTTTCTGGCGCCGTTGCCGGGGAGGTGAGTGCATGAAGGTATATCTTTAGATCTTGCAACTGAATCTTTTAGTTTCTTGTTTTATCACTAGTTTGGTTTGTAAAAGAATAATACAAAAATTGGAATTGAGGTTGCATCATATTATTGATCATCTTTATAATATCTTTCTTGAAAATGATGGACCGGAAAATTGTGCTCAATTGTTAGAAGAAGAAGTCAATAAAATTTTTGGCAAAAAATATTTGAATGATGAGCATGATTGCAATGTTGTTAGAATGAATTATTTTAATATCAAAAATGCTAATGATTATTGCACTAGTCATGAGATTAATGTTTCTTATAAGCATGTCAATTTTTGTGGAGTGAATTGGGAGTGCATTTGCCCACCAAAAAGGGAAGATAGATTTTGTAAGAAGCATAAATATTTAGAAACCAAAAAATTGCAAGAGAGGCTAGATGATTGTGCTGAAAGATTTAACTTTTTTTCGCCATCCTTCTGAACTTTGAAATGAACGTGGTCATTTAAATCTCCAATGCAAATTCTTTCATGATCAACGTGTCCAAAAATTGTGATAACTTGATTGCCCTTGAGCATCATAAAGAGTGTAGTCTTCTTTTGGGGTATGAAGAAATGAAACGTATAACTAAGGGTATTCCAAAATTTAATCTCGAGAGATTTCTTGATTTTGATCTAGAGGAAATTTATATGTATTGTGCGGTAAATTGCATTGAGAATACTAATATTGCCAACTATCTAAAGTCAAGAAAACAAATAGAATATGAAGAGAGTACTAATGAAAGGGAAAATATTTCCAGATACCCTCCTAGTGTTTATTATGATGAATCAGGTAACGAGGAGGAGCTTCCTACCCAACCAATCTCATCAATAAGAAGCTTGAAAAGATTAACTAAACCCACACATGATGTGGTGAAGAAGAAAAAAAGAAGAAAGAATAGAGGTAAAAAGGTATCTCTCCCAAATAGTGTTGCTCCTATTATTGTTGTGCCTCATGAAAATGAATCAAAAATAATTGTGGAGGATGATGCGCTTGATGATGATATTGCTTCTATGTCTTATGGCACAATGTCCGAGAGCACTATTGATGATGATTTTGTTATGCCCATTGTTTGTTGTGATGATTATGATTGGGAAGATAATGATACTTCTTATAATCTTGGAAATCTTTTTGGCACCAACTTAGGAAATTATGATGATAGCAATTGTTATACCGTTGGTGCTATTCATACTATTAATGATGATAGTGATTATGCTTATGATATGCCGAGCCACAAGCTTGGGGATGCTATGTTTGATGAGAATGACATGTTTGAGAATTTATTTGCTGCAATTAATGTTTGTCCCAAGCTTGGGGATGCTATGCTTAATGAAGATGATCTTTTTAATCCCCTTACTTTGAATGATTAAATTTGCTATGATGATTGCATGCCTCCTACTTATGATGAATATTGTGATGATACTTATGTTATAAAATTAGTGATAATTATGGTCATAATTTTGAATATCCTTTTTATGAACATTACTCTTTTAATGTGGGAACAATTTATAGTATTCGAGTTTCCTATGATACTCCCACTATTATGAATGAGAATAAAATTGCTTATATGGAGAGTAATAAATTTTCTATGCTTTTGTGTCATGAAAAGAATGATTTATGTGATGGTTATATTGTTGAATTTCTTCATGATGCTACTGAAAATTATTATGAGGGAGGAACTTATGCTTGTAGGAATTGCAATAATATCGAGTTTCCTCTCTATGTGTTAAAAGTTTTGAAGTTGCACTTGTTTTTTCTTCCTATGCTAGTTGATTCTTGTTCCCATAAGTTGTTTTCTCACAAAATCCCTATGCATAGGAAGTGGGTTAGGCTTAAATGTGCTAGTCATATACTTCATGATGCTCTCTTTGAGTTTCAATTCTTATCTTTTATGTGAGCATCATTGAAGTCATCATGCCTAGCTAAAAGGCATTAAATAAAAGTGCTTGTTGGGAGACAACCCAACACTTTTACCTACTGTTTTTGTGTGTTCACATGATTAGGCTACTGTAGTAATCATGTTTTATTGCTTTTGTTTCAATAAAGTGCCAAGTAAAGCCTTTGGGTTCATGTTGGGTGATAGTTGATTTGATCTTGCTGAAAAACAGAAACTTTTGCACTCACGAAAATAATTATTATTTTTAACAGAAGAGTGATTTTGAGTTGATTATTTTTGCAGAAGTTTAATATACAAATTTCTCACGTGGTACTAATTATTTCATAATTTTTGGAGTAGCAGAAGTATGGTAGTTATCGAGATCATTACAGACTGTTCTGTTTTTGACAGATTCTGTTTTCAATGCATAGTTTGCTTATTTTTTAGTTTCTATGGCTTATATTGCTCAATATAAATTGTGGAAATGATATGCTACAGTATGCATTGTGTGGAAACAATTATGAATCTTGTCTTTTACAGTACAAAATTGGAATGGTTTGCTCTTTGTCATAGTAACCTATCTCACAAAGTTCCGTTAAGTTTTGTGTGATTGAAGTTTTCATGTTTTCGGTGAGATATCGATATGAGGAGAATAAGGAGTGACAAGAAACTAAGCTTGGGGATGCCCAAGGCACCCCCAAGGAAATATTCAAGGAAGATCCAAGAAACTAAGCTTGGGGATGCCCCGGAAGGCATCCCCTCTTTCGTCTTCAACATTATCGGTAACCTCACTTGGAGCTATGTTTTCGTTCGTCACATGATATGTGTTTTACCATGAGCGTCATTTTATTTTGTTAGGATTTGCTTGATGTTATTTATAATAATGTTTTGCATCTTTCTTTTCAATAAAAATATCAAGTATAGCCTTTGCCATGCTTATTTTGCAAGTCTACATGTTGCTGTTTGAAAACAGAAAGTTTATCGATGTTGAAAAAATTCCCTAGAAATGTCAGAATGTGATAAAATGTTGAATTTGTTTTGCAAAATGAGCTCTGATAAATTCTCTATAGTGTTATAGAATTTAATAATGTTTGGAGTTGAATAAGTATTGATACTCTTGCATTCTTTACAGACTGTACTGTTTTGGCAGATTGCTCTTATGTTTGCATATGTTTGCTTGTTTAATGATTCTATTTGAGGATATGAGTATTAAATATGCAGAGGCATTTAGTATGCAACGTTGAATATTTTTTTAGTGATTTGCTACAGTAGAGAATGATAAGGTTTTTGCATTGGTTTATACTAACTTATCTCACGAGTTCTTGTTGAGTTTTGTGTGGATGAAGCTTTTGAGATTTAGGAAAACCGTGATATGAGAAGAATTAAGGAGACACAAAAGATCAAGCTTGGGTATGCCCAAGGCATCCCAATATAATATTCAAGAAGTCTCAAGCATCTAAGCTTGGGGATGCCCCGGTAGGCATCCCACCTTTTTTCTTCGACAATTATCGGTTAGTATCGGTTGAGCCTAAGTTTTTGCTTCTTCACATGATGTGTGCTATTCTTAGAATGTCATTTTATTTTCATTTTGCTTGCTGTTTTAATAAAATACTTAGATCTGAAAGTTTTTAAATAAAATAGAGTCCTGAAATTGTTGCCAGGGAGGCTAGGTAAGCGGTATTCACATCCCGTCAACGAAGCTCTTTTCTATGGAATTGCTCTAGTGCTTCACTTATATCTTTCTGAGCATGATCTGCTTTAGCATTTTTGAAGAAATTTTCTCTTGCTTCACTTAAATTAATTTGAGAGAAAGAAATATTATGCTCATGATCTTCATTTATATCTTTTTGGAGTAGCTCGTCATTTGCTCGTGTGCTTCACTTATATCCTATGAGTAAATTGTTGAATAAATTGAATGTCATGAAGTTGAAATCATATCATGCCTAGTGGTAGCTTCACATTGGGTTTAGAAAGTGAAATATTTTGAGGCTTGACAATCACAATGTTGGCCATACAAGCAATTCACGAATAATTAGTATAATTAAGAGAACTTTCACATGCAAATATACTATCTTGGAAATCTTTTGTGATTGTGAGCCCCCATCAAAATATTATATGCCAAAATTGTTGGCGTTGGACAAGGAAGACAACGTAATGGTTTATGTTTGCTCATACTCACATAGAAGTTATATTGTCATAGATCCTTCAACATGTGGTGCTTGCCCCCCATCTTTGCTAGCCAAAAATTCTGCACCAAGTAGAGATACTACTTGTGCATCCAAAAACCCTTAAACCCAAATCTTATTTTCAAGAGTCCACCATATCTACCTAAGGATTGAGCAAGATCCTTCAAGTAAGTTGTCATCGGTGTAAAAAAAGGCAATAAAAATTGCTTCTAAAAGTGTTAGATCATTTAGTTTAAGAGAAAATTGAGCGTTGTACGAACTTGTGATGGCAAAGAATAAAAGCGACAGACTGCATAATAAAGGTTGCTATCATAAGGGGCAATATAACGTGACATTCTTTTGCACTAAGGGGTTGAGCATACAAAGAAATAAGCGCATGGCAACCTCTGCTTCCCTCTGCAAAGGGCATATATTTTACTTTTGAGTATTTACTTTTATGCAAAGGTTCAAAGTTTTTCTCTCTATTTTTTTTATTTTTCTCTTTTGGCAAGCATCATGTGGTGAGGAAAGATCTAGGCACATATATCCAGTTGGATATGGGTAGCATGAGTTATTACTTTTGACATCACCCTTGAGGTGAATACGTCTGGAGGCAAAACAATAAGCCCCTATCTTTCTATGTGTCCGGTTGAAACGTTTTGCTCATGTGTACGCGGTGAGTGTTAGCAATCATAGAAGACTATACAATGGTTGAGTATGTGGAGCTCTTACTTAAACTCTGTTGAATAAGTTGAATTGCAATTGCTTGGTGACTGAGAACATAGGTTGTTGGGTTTCAAGAGAATTCATGGTTTGAACCTTAACATGTGAATTGGTGCTACTTTAACATGAGAAAGAATTGTTGTTATGATGCTAGGAAAAGTGATTGAAATTATCATTGATCAAACTTATGCACTTTGCTAGCATTCACACTTCATAAATTATTTATTTATCATTTACCTACTCGAGGACGAGTAGGAATTAAGCATGGGGATGCTGATACGTCTCCAACATATCTATAATTTGTGAAGTATTCATGCTGATATATTATCATTCTTGGATGTTTTACAATCATTTTGTAGCAACTTTATATCATTTTTTGGGACTAACTTATTGACCCAGTGCCTAGTGCGAGTTGCCGTTTTTTGCTTGTTTTTTACATCGCAGGAAATCAATATCAAACGGAGTCCAAACACTGCGAAACTTTTTGGAGATTTTTTGGACCAGAACACCCAGGATGGGCTAGAGCAGCACCTGGGGGGTGCCCCGAGGGGGGCACAACCTACCAGGGCACGCCTGGGGGCCAGGCGCGCCCAGGTGGGTTGTGCCCACCTCGGTGGCCTCGCGCACCCCCTCTTTACCCTATAAATTCACAAATATTCCAAAAACCCTCGGGGTTAACCTAGATCAGAAGTTCCGCCGCCACAGGCCTTTGTAGCCACCGAAAACCAATCTAGACCCCGTTCCGGCACCCTGTCAGAGGGGGAATCATCTCTGGTGGCCATCTTCATCATCCCAGTGGCCACAACGATGAGGAGGGAGTAGTCCACCCTTGGGGCTGAGGGTTTGTACCAGTAGCTATGTGTTTAATCTCTCTCTCTCTCTCTCTCTCTCGTGTTCTTGAGATGTCACGATCTTGATGTATCGCGGGCTTTGTTAATATAGTTAGATCATATGGTGTTTTACCCTATCTATCTTGTTGTGATGAATTGAGTTTTTCCCTTTGAGATTTCGTTGTTGTCGAATTGAATACTTTATGGTTTTGAGAACACTTGATATATGTCTTGCAATTGAATACTTGTGGTGAAAATGGGGTATCGTATTGATTCACTTGATATATGTTTTGGCACTCAACTCGCGGATTCCCGAGGTGACATTGGGGTAATCTATGCATAGGGGTTGATGCACGTTCTTGTCTTTGTTTCTCCGGTAGAAATCTTGGGGCACTCTTTGAAGTTCTTTGTGTTGGATTGAGTATTATGAATATGAATTTGCTTTGGTGTTATTTTAGTACATACTCTAGGATAGATTGAACGGAAAGAATAGCTTTGTGTTATTTTAGTACGAACTCTTGAATAGATCGAACAGAAAGAATAGCTTTGAGGTGGTTTCGTACCCTACAAACAATTTTTTCTTATGTTCTCCGCTAGATAGGAACTTTGGAGTGATTCTTCATCGCACTTTGAGGGGTGGTTATATGATCCAATTATATTAGCATTGTTGGGAGATTGCACTAGCGAAAGTACGGACCCTAGGCCTCATTTTCAAGCATTGCAATACTGTTTTTGTGCCCGTTTACTATTTGCCACCTTGCTGTTTTTATTTATTCAGATTATAAAAATATATTTCTACCATCCATATTACACTTTTATCACCATCTCTTCGCCAAACTAGTGCACCTATACAATTTTCCATTGTATTGGGTGTGTTGGGGACACAAGAGATTTCTTGTATTTGGTTGCAGGGTCGTTTGAGAGAGACCATCTTCATCCTACACCTCTCACGGATTGATAAACCTTAGGTCATCCACTTGAGGGAAAATTGCTACTGTCCTACAAAACACTGCGCTTGGAGGCCCAACACGTGTCTACAAGAATAAAGTTGCATAGTAGACATCAGACGGGATGGCGGGCATTCTATTCACCGCAGAGACGACATTCCCACTGCTCGACGCACCCCCGATCTACTGCTACAAGAACCAGGAGGATGTGCGAGCGGGCTTGCCATTGTTCGACCAATGGGGGTTGGTGCCCGAGGGCCTCACGGGGCCTCGTGACAACCCATTCCAGGTGCTGCCAGGCTCAGGGGGCGGTGAAGACCTCGGGGTGATAGCGCGTGTTGACAAGGAGAGAGAGGGGGGGCGACGCCCCTGCTGGGCCGTCGCCACCTTCTGGTTGAAGTCAGCTACGACGACGCTGACGGCCTTGAGGGGTTCTGGGTCAGGCCCTCCCAAGTCACGTCTCTGGAGGATGAGGGGGCGCTTGACCAGGGCGACGCGCTTTGTGAGGATGATGTTCCCACCAAGGCCCTGGAAGGGGCTCCTGCGGACCCCATGGCGAAGCCTCGAGGGCCAGCCCGAGCGGGTCTCGAGGGGGCGGCAACGGCGGCTGCTCCGGCGAAGCACTGAGGAAGAGGCGGTGGGTCCCCATGGACGAGTAGGTCCCCTTGGTTTGCCCCTTTCCTTTATGCTTACTCTTATCCCACGCGAGAGTGGGGGCTGAGCCTCCCTGGTGGTGCAGGGCTCCTTCGTCGAAGAAGAAGAAGAAGGCTCCCAGGACAGAGGGGGCCGTGAAGCGGACCGCGCCCCTACCAGGGGTGCGGACTGAAGAGCCGTTGACGCCCTCACCAAGCCTAGAGACGCGCGGGGCCGACGACGAGGAGAACGTGTGGCGTCCCCCTAGCTGAGCAAGGATGCGGCCTCACCTGTGGGGGAAGGTGGATCCCCAGAAAGGGCCCTCGCGCACGAGGAGGCATTGAAGTTTCCCGACGCGGGGGAGGCAACGCCCCGAGAGGCGCCGCGAAGCCGGCCCCCAGAGGGCTCTGCGCCAACTAGGGCGGTGGACACCGACGGAGCGGCCGTGGCAAGCCCCGATCGAGCACTCGCGGTGCGCCAGGAGCCAGAGGTGGCCACACCTAGCCCTCCTGCGCACGGAGGAACAATGGGCGGAGGCAGAGGAGAGCCTCCAGCACCCGACGGGGGAGGAGGCCCCAGCGGGCGGAAGTCCTGTTAGGCCTGGAGGGGCCACAGCCCCCAGGCCCTCACAGCCTTTTTTTAGGAATCTCGCCACTTTATTGATTATCAGGAATGTTCATGGGTACAATACGTTCGTCATAAGGATTGACCAACCATAAATGTCTACCAGACTGAAGGTTACAAGCTAATTTGGCAAGATTGTGAGCCTCGAAATTAAAGTTTCTACGCTCGTGAACAAATGAAACAAAAGTGAACAGATTTCTACATCCCAAAATCTCCTGGATGATCGCAGAGTGCGGGCCTCCTGTTCCTTGGTTAATGTCATTGACCACTCCTTGGCAATCCGATGCTATTATCATATGTGACACCTGCAGATCACTAGCAAGTGCCAGAGCCTCCCTACACGCATAAGTTTCCAAGATCGTCGGATCATAAACTCCATTGTAAACCACCGCCGATGACCCTAGATATAGTTCCATGTGGTCACGGCACACTGCGGCAAAGGTCCCGCCACAGCTGCACCTTGCCACCACTCCATCGACGTTGAACTTCACCAACCCGGCTGGTGAGGCTATCCATCTTCGTTCAGCTTCCCTCTTGGGTGTAGCAGAAACCCGAGGGGTTGCTTTTTCCCTGACTTGTTCCAGCTCCCGAAGATATGACTCCACAAAAGAATAGGTCTGCATGGGTGATTGAAAGATTCCTTCGTGTATCGCCTGCCTCCTCGCATACCACACTGCCCATAGAGTTACGACCATCTTTGTGTAAAGCTTATGCTCAAGAACCTCATGGAGCTGGAAGAGCCAATTCTTCGCTCGGGGTTCAGTGTTCCCCGCCATTCTAGCCACCAGCTCAGGATCAGATAGTGCCCACGTGCACCTCGCTGCCATGCAGGAGACAAGCGCATGGCGCCATGAGTTAGGAGAGCCGCACAGTGGACACGCATCTCTTGTTGACATATTTCTCTTGTTGAGGACATCTGTTGTAGGTAGTGAGTGGCGTGCAAGACGCCACAGGAACACTCTGATCTTTGATGGGACAGTCATCGACCAAAGCTTGCACCAATCCTTCTCTTCCCGGTCCACTCTAGATGACCCGCTCCTGCCCTCTAGCCAATTCTCTCTTGTTATCTTTGTCTTAATAATGAATTTGTACGCTGAACTAACGGTGAACCTTCTTTTAGAATCTGGATGCCATGACCAAAAATCATCAACATTGCTCGTGCACACAGGAATTTTCAGAACCGCTTCCGCATCAGTTGGAAGAAATAAAGAACAGACTAGGTCCACGTTCCAGGATGCCATTGCTGGAGTAAGCAGGTCCGAAACAAGTTGAGGTGGATCCGGAATCAGACAGGTAATAGGTCGGAGCGAACCCTCCTTTGGTAGGCAATTATGTGTCCATATGCTGGTCGACTGCCCATTGCCTATTCTTCGGATGATACCCTATTTCAGAATATCCCGACCCTCCAAAATCGCACGCCAAATCTGTGATGGCCTTGAACCAAGTTCAGCCCTAAGCAAATCTGTAGTGGGAAAGTATGATGCTTTGAGAATTCTAGCACTCAAAGTCGAGGGATCTTGCAGCACCCTCCAGGCCTGTCTCGCCAACAATGGGAGGTTGAAAAGTTCCAGGTCTCTGAATCCTAGGCCTCCCAGGTACTTTGGCCTTGTCATGACCTCCCATGAAACCTAGGCTGGCTTCCTTTGTCCCTGCTTGCAACCCCACCAAAATTTCCTAATGATAGAATTAATGTGATCACACAGTCCTCTTGGCAGCTTAAAGCATGACATTGAGTAAACAGGGATTGCCTGGGCCACTGACTTGATGAGTACCTCCTTGCTACCAGCTGATAAACACTTCCCCATCCAGCCTTTCACCTTGTCCCAAACGCGGTCGCTCAAGTATTTAAACGTGCCCCTCTTTGAGTGTCCCACATCTGTGGGCATGCCCAGATATCTGTCACTTAGAGACTCGTTTGGAACATGTAGACACCCCTTGACTGCATCTCTCACAATGTGAGGGCATCCCTTACTGAAGAAAATAGACGATTTGTCCCTGTTAATACGTTGGCCCGAGGCCCTACAATATGTATCCAAAAGGTGTGACACCTCCTCTGCTCCATCTACACTCGCCTTGAAAAATAGCAGGCTATCATCCGCGAATAAAAGATGGTTCACCGACGGTGCCGATGGCGCCACCTTAATGCCGCTGAGCTGGGATGATTCACTTTGAGATTTCAAGAGGCGCGGAAGGCCCTCTGCTGTTAGCAAGAAAAGGTATGGAGAGATTGGATCTCCCTCACGCATACCTCGTATTGGCTTGAACTCCTACAATTTACTTCCATTAAAAAAGATAGAGAAAGAGACGGTCCTGACCATGTTCATGACAATGGATACCCATGGTGCAGCAAACCCCAACTTCCTCATGATTGCTTCCAAATAATTCCATTCCACTCTATCATATGCCTTCATCATATCGAGCTTGAGCGCACAGAGGTTGTTGTTTCTTGACCGGTTTCTCTTCATAAAATGCAAACACTCATAAGCTGAAATTAGGTTGTCAGAAATAAGCCTTCCGGGAACAAAAGCAGACTGCTCCTTTGAGATAATGTCTGAGAGTATTGACTTCAAACGGTTGGCTAGAACCTTCGAAGCTATTTTATAAAATACATTGCAAAGACTTATCGGCCAAAATTGAGATAACAAAGTGGAGTTCGATACCTTTGGAATTAAAACCAACATTATGTCATTGACACAAGCGGGGCTCTCCTCTCCCCTGACTATGCTCAATACCGCCCTCGTGACCGAGGCTCCACATATATCCCAGTGGCGCTGAAAAAAGTGCGTTGGAAACCCATCAGGGCCGGGCGCCTTTGTAGGGAACATTTGGAACAGCGCCTTCTTTACTTCTTGCTCCTTATATGGTGACATGAGTGATTCATTCATAGCGGCAGTTACCTTCGAGGGTACATGCTGGAGAACATCATCTACTCCTTCCACTCCCTCAGAGGTGTAAAGATTTTTATAAAACTCTTGCGCAAGTTGCTGCATCTCCATAAGATCATCTGTTAATTGCCCATCATGTTTCTGGAGAGCTCTAATCAAGTTTTTCCGCCGTCTCATCAAAGCCCGAAGGTGGAAGAAATGCGTATTCCGGTCACCTGCAGAAAGCCACTCCACCCTTGACCACTGACGCCACATCACTTCCTCACGCGGATATAGCTCAATAAGACGATCATTAACTTTGATCTCAACATGGCTCGGGCCAACCCGGAGAGGATCACTCCGTAGCCATTGTAGGTCCTTCTTTAGTTTTCTGATTTCAGCCTTGACATTGCCAAAAGTCGATTTTCTCCACTCGCCTAAGTTGTTTGACAGCGCTTCTAGGTTCGCTTGGACCTCAGCCGCCCTCAGATTAGGGCCGTTGGCCTCCCATGCATTCGTAACGGAACAGTCTCTCTTTCACCAGCCCTTCTAGGTTCGCTGGACGGTGGAGATCAAATCGGGATGTGTGTCCCACATGCATTCGTAACGGAACAGTCTCTCTTTCACCAGCCCTCTAGCAGGTGGATCAACCTTCAGCAAAATAGGAGAGTGATCTGAGGTTGCAGTAGTAAGATGTTCTACCACTGCTAGTGGGAATTGTGCGCACCACTCGGCCGATCCGAGCGCTCTGTCAAGCCGCACCCTCATATACGTACCTCCTGTAACTTTTGTTTCAAACGTCCACTTCTGGCCTTGGAAACCAAGGTCAATCAGGCCACAAACATCGACCGCATCTCTAAAACCTTGTATATGCGTTTGGCTTCTCTGGCCAACACCATCATGCTCATCATATCGAAGGACCTCATTGAAATCTCCTAAACATGCCCACGGCATATGTTGCGACGCCAGGTTCTTCATTGTGTCCTAAGTTCTGTGTCTTAGGTGTGTCTGGGCTTCTCCATAGAAACACAAGAGCCTCCACGGGTCCCCCCCCCAGATCTGACACCTTGACATCAATGTGATACTGCGAGTAACCCAAAGTTTCAACTTTTATTTCATTATTCCAGTGCAAAACTAAGCCACCGCTCCGACCGGTGGAACCAACAGCAAAAGAACAATCATATCCTAGAGTACTTACTAAACTTTCAGCTCTCTCTTGGCTAATTTGAGTTTCCAAAATACAAAGTACTCTAGGGGCAAACTTTAACGTGAGTTCGCGCAATTCTTGAACTGTCGGGGCGTTGCCTAAACCCCGACAGTTCCAACTTAACCGATTCATTGTGCTCGGCGGTCCTCCGACGAGGAGGCCGCTGTTGTTGCATCTTGGTTTTTGGGTGCCGCCTGGTTCTTCCTCACCACCGTGTTTGCCCCCTTCTCTGGCTGCTGCATCATTTTGGATCGCTTGGGATCCTACTTTAGCGGTGGGCTCATTGGGACCACACCCGCTCCTCCTTTCTGGTATGCTGATAGTACAAGCTCCATGCTCCCCTTGGAAGCCATTGCCGTGACAGCAGCCGCGGCCTCATCAGAAGATCGCTTTCGGTTCTGGTCAGATCCCTCCATATCCATGTCCTCCCCCTCCATAGCACTCCTATCCTTTTCCAGATCCGAGCTTTCTCCTCCTACGACTTGGTTCGACCGTTTCTTCCCGTTGTTACGACGCCTCGTTCCCCATGCAGTTGTTGCCGGTGCCCTCAAGTTCTTGAAGACTAAGGCCGAGGGGGGTGTACACCGTCTCCGTGTTTTTTAAACTCATGTCCCATCATGCCGCATACCTGACACCAGTCCGGGAGCCTCTCGTATTTCACCGCAGTTTAAACAGAACGCGCGTTTCTCAGAAATACACTTTCCGGAGAGGAAAACGCATTCTGGCCCGAAGAAGAAGCGAATATGCTTTCGGTTAAGGGAAGGCGTACTCCGTGGAGTACGTCTCCACTTAACCACGTCAGCGAGGGGCGAGGCCCACCGCAGCTCTTCTCTCTCCTCTCGCCTCCATCTTCTTCCCCCGACTCGCGCCCGCAGAACAGAGACGGGCCGCCGGCGCCGGTGCTTGCCTGGCCAGCTCCGGCCGCCTCCGGTGGAGCTCGGACCACCGGAGCGTTCAGGGCGGCGAGGCGCACCCGTTCCCCCACCATTCGAACGCCAGGGAGCAACGGGCGGGACGGGAACATGGCCGTGGCGGACGGGGCTTCGCCGAAGATAGAGGACGATGCCATGGCGATTCCGGCGACTAACGGAGGGCTGCGGGAGAGGATATGGTGGCTGGGTGACCTAGTAGAGGTGGAAGACGGAGGAGAGGGGCTTCGGTTCGCTGGAATCGGAGTGGACACGGGCAGCGGTCATGGCGATGGGGAGGGGTCAGAGAGGCTCGAGAGCTCGGGGAGAGGCTTGGGACGGGTTGTGAGCTACGAGAGAGCTTGAGGGCTGCTTATATAGCCACGGGGAAGAGCTCTAGGGGAGGGGAGGAGGTGACATGCGGCACGGCTACGTGTCCGTGCGCCGGCGATGCGCACGTGCGGCCAAGGGTCACGGGGAGCGGCGGGAAAGCGGCGAGGGGGACGCGGACGAGTGCCAGGGGGTCACGGAGACGATGGACGCTCGCGGACAAGAGGGGGAAGGGGACAAGAGCGAGGAAGCGACGGTGCACACGCGCAGGAACTGTGTGGCGACGACGACGGTTCAACGGGGAAGCAAACGAAGGGGGCGAGCTGTCCAAAGGGAAGAGGACGTCGAGCGGGAGTCGTGTGACAAGCTTGGACGAGCCAGAACCGGCCGGAGCGGCGTTGCTATTGCCAACAGTGGCGAGACCATCGTGTTGGGCTGGCATTGCCCGTGGTAACCATGGACAAAGCACGTTCTGGTCGTCAACTAAGTGCCAATCCTTGTCCATAGTGTAGTCCTTCCAAGGCTCATTAAGAATGAGGTGATCAAACCAGAGAGGTTAAGGGCTAAACTGGTTGTCTGGGAGGTTTAGGGTAGCAAAGATTATACTCCTGGAAAGTTTGAGATCCTTAGGACAAGTATTTAGCATAGTTGCAGTGCAACTGCCAAATCTGGCCCAGAAAACAAATGGTGAAGAAGCACTCACTAGGAGTGTTGGATTGGGCTAAAACTTGGCAAAGCTTCCTGATTTGGTCATATTTAGATGCTGCAAAAATATCATACCAAATGGAGTTGCCAAATTGGTACTTGTTTCACAAGCATCACATCTGACCAGAAACTTTGGAAAAATCCAGGAAAATATTGGCTACATGAAATGAGCCAAAATTTGTTGGAGATAGGTTATATGGATAGGAGAAGGCCTGGGAATATTTTCAGCCATAATGGAGCAAGATAAAATATACTTGCTTCACAAACTGAAAATTTGGACAGAATCAAAGAATTGCTCCTGTGCTCACATAGTTCAATGGAATGATCTGAATTTTGGATGAGGGTGATGATATGGTCATTAGAGACTGCTGGAAAAGTATCAGCTCATTTTGATCATCTATGATGGTACTTCTTTCACAGACAAGCAATCTGAACAGAAACTTTGAAAAATTGCACAAGGAGCTAGGATGAATGCATTGAGCTCATCTTTGGTATCCTTGGGTGATTTATCAAGGTTAATCATCCTGCCAAATTGCAGCTCAATTGGAATTAGGAATAAAGCACTTCCTTTGCAAAAATTTCAGAGAGGGCAGAAACTTGCATTGGATCATGTGCTCAAATTATGACCTTTGGAGCATGGGTTTGGACGGAACTAGTGATTATATATCAAGGACAAGCTCCACAAATTATTTGGGAATTTTCCTTGCTATAAAAATGGTAGCTCCTTTGGAAACTGGCAGGAATGCAATATTGGCTTAAAATAGGATAAGGCAATTTTCCTTATTTAATTGTGGACAATATATTTGCCAGGGCTTGGATTAGGCATAAATATCAACTCCACCAATTCACATGAATTTAGGAGATGGCTAGCTATGCCTTTGGATTTTATTCCTTGGAAAGGCAAGAAAGGAATAAATCATAATTCAAAAATATTGCATGGGACTTGGCAATATTTTTGCATATCCAAGGTTTACATGGATAGGAGGGTCTCTGGGAACAGATGGGATGATCAACAGATCAAGGAAAATGATAGCTCCTTTGTAATCACAAAGGCCATATTCAAATTCCAAAAATTGGAATTAGGGTTTGAGAGGATTTGAGATGATTCAAAAGAGGTCTTGCCCACTGACAAAGACATGAGCAAGGTTTTGAAAGGTTGGAAATGACCAAATTTCTCAGAGTCATCCAGCAAACTTAGGAGAAAGATTTTGAAAATGAGTGCCAGGAAGGAATAACAGCTCAAAAATTGATAACCCAATTTTGGGGCTGTTAGAAACCTTCCCCCCTTAAAAAGAATCTTGTCCTCGAGATTCCTAGGGTTACAGCACAATTGCAAAGATAACTACTCCAGGGAAAGTTTCGGGGCAAATTTTGAACCCTTCGGTCAGATATCAACGAGTTGGGGTACCGATAATTGGAACACCCAGAGAGAGATATGAGCAAAACAGGGTTACCTCCACAGCCAGGGGCACTCGAGATCTGACTCCCAAAAAATGCTGGATGCACCCCAATAAATAGTGGTTTCTCCTGATAATCCTCATCAGGAATGATCGGTTTCAGAACAACGCGCGACTAGGTGCGATGGCTCAAGATGCGGGAGAAGACGGTGCACTGCGTGGTCCTCTGCCACGCTTGATCCTCCGTCGCTTTGCGCCGGCGGAGTAATCACGTGCTGCAGTGGAACGATGGTGGCGACTAGGCTGCGCCACGCAAGGCAGTGACGGTGGGGTGGTGAGGTTCGGATGCGGGCGAGGTGACTGCACCAGCTCAGCATCACACTGGGGTATGAGGGAGAATTTCGCGGATTGCTCCACAAAAAAGTAGGTGTCGAGGTAGAATCGGAGTTGAAATCTGTATTGGGGTAGATGTATTGGATCGAGTGAAATAAAATTAGCAGTGTTTCTCCGGAAATGAAATTGGGAAAAAGAATTAGAGACGAGGAACTGCCAGACGGAAATACCTCTGCGAGGCTCTGGATTGAAAATCCGGCACACGGGGTGTGCACAGATACAGAGGGATATGTGACTTTGCATTCCCCCGAGTACTGCCCGAATGTACTCGTGGGTGAACCGGGTATGCGTGTAGTATGCAGTACTAACAAACTAACAAACTAACCGATGCAACAAACATGCAATGCAAAACACAGCAGACAAATATTCTAAGGTGTTTTAATGCTAGTGGGTATATGTAATCCTGGCATACATATACCTACACCAACGCGCATTTTAATAGAGACTCGGGACGAGCCAATGTTGTTTTTAGTGTATGTGTCGTACTGATTAAAATCTTGTTAGCAACACATTGCCAACCCTGTCAAACATCTCTGCTTGACAGAGAGACAAACAAGCACGAAGACACACACAGCATACGGAACAAAGCACGAAAACAAACACAGTACTGGCAGACAACAAAGCACGAACACTCTACGCGCTAAATGAAACTACTTACTTCGGGATACATAGTTCTATCCTCATATCGAGGATGAACAGACTGACTGACCTACTCGCAGAATCATCTCACTGCGCGACTGAGGTCATGTAGAGGACTGGACTTGCTGGGGCACTCCGGGAGGACGAAGACTGAGCCAATCTCCATCTTCATCCACTACAAAAAAAATACACTTCCGTGATGATACGTGTTTGTCACAGTAGGTCACATTTTTTGTCATGCATGTACATCCATGACAAATTTATGACAGAATCAAGATAGTCATACCTGTGCTGTCGTAGAAGTGTTCCATGACATTACCAAAATTATCATCACGGAAGTGTCCACTTCCATGACGATAAATCGCGCGTCACAGAAGTTCTTTCGTCAAGGGTGACCGACACGTGGCATCCACCATAACGGAATGCCGTTAAGCTATCGGGTCGGATTTTGGATCCGATAACCCGTTAACAGCCCTGACCAATGGGAAATTTCCACGTGTAAAATTCTGATTGGCTGAAGGGAACACCTGTCAGCTCGTCAGTGGGCCAGATGTCGCCCGTCCATTGGAGGAGACATGCCTATGATACGTCGACACGTGGCTGGGCCCAACAGACGCCCATATAGGTTAAAAAGGCCGGCCCAGTCAAAGGCCCGTAGAATTTAATCAGGTACTAGTGGGCCAGCCCAATAACGGCCTGCTTAATAAAAGCCCATTTATGGCCCGAAGCCAGATCTGGCCCGTTAATTGTTCGCCCAATATTTAGGCCCATTTACGGCCCGAAGCCAGATCTGGCCCATTAATTGTTCGCCCAATATTTGGGCCCATTTGCGGCCCGAAGCCAGATCTGGCCCGTTAATTGTTCGCCGAATATTGGGCCCAACTACAGCCCAGTGACTTTCGGCCTGTTAGAGGCCTGATGTGGACATGGGCCCATTTCAGCCCGGTGTGACTTTCGGCCTGGGAATGGCCCGTGCTGCCCATGGGCCATATATGGTCCGACGGGACATCGGGCCCACTAACGGCCCGTGCTAAAGGTGGCAACAGTTAAGCCCAACGTGACTTTGGGCCTGTTAAAGGCCTGTCGCGTAATTTGGCCCGTTGATGCCTGTGCTAAGCTTTCGGCCTCTTAAAGGCCCATGATATCAGTGGGCCAACTAAGGCCCGAGATATGTTTCGGCCTGGTAACGGCCCGTGAGCTAAATGGGCCCAAAACGGCCCGGTCTACATTTCGGCCTGCTGAAGGCCCATCGACGACTAGTGAAAATTGAGGCCCAACATGCATTTTGGCCTGCTAAAGGCCCGTGGTTTCATCTCGGCCGTAACAGGCCAGTACAATATTCAGCCTGTTAATGGCCCAACGCTACCTGGGCCAAACTAAGCGCTGGGTCGACAAAAGGCCCAACTAAAATATAGGTTGGTGTAAGTTTGGGCCTGGCGCAATGTGTGAAGGCCCCAATCATTCGGCCCAAGAAAGACGCAGGCCGGCCCAATTGTGGCCCGCTAAAAACCTGGCCCGTTAGAGTCGAATGTTTCGGTCCGGTCGACTACATCTGATTTTTTTCAGATAGCGAATGATGGCAGTAACTAGTAGGAATTAAGAACAAACCTACTCTATACAATAAAGAAATTATGGCATAGTAACTAAGAATAAACCTACACTATAGAATAAAGGATTTAAGGTATATTACATCCACTGGGCATCGAAGTTCGCCACCAGTGATCATAAAGTGCAACGAAGAAGCAGATTACAAAAACTGGCCACCACTGCAGTGTAACAAAATAATACTGAACCGAGACCACTTCCAAGACAGTTCAAGAAAGGTTAGCCTTGCGGGGGAACTGCTGCGCAAGCTGCTGAGCAAGGCTGTGAGACCGGCCTAGCATGTCGGTCATAGCTTCCAGGTGTAGCTGTTTAGCGATGAGGTTCTCATTGGTGTTCTCCGCAATCTTTCTTAGAGATAGGACTTCAAGTCGAAGTTGAGTTGCAGAATGCCTTTCTGCTAGAACTTGGGACTGAAGAAGTCGAACTGATTCAGACAACAAATTCTGTGAGCTTGTCTGACTGTTAGTCTCAAGTAACTTGAACACTACATCAAGACAAGACTTTGGGGTTGTCTCGCTATCTTCAAGATGTTTTGCCTTCTTTGCTGCAATATATGTTGGGTTTGTCTCACAGCCTTCAGCAGACTTGTGCATGCCATCAGGCATATCACCCTGAAACAAAGCAGAGAGATGACAGGTTTTGCATGTGTATAAACAAAGATGATAACTGTTCTGTCAATTCTATCCAATTTCAAATTAGAAAATAAAGAGTAAGTTCAAAATCTCAATAGCATAATTTGGCATTGTTCATAATGCGGGGAGCTTCACCACACTACTGGATTACCATGTCAACATAACAAGCATAGATGAAGGGCAAAGAAAATCATTGTATCTATTTTGGATAATGTGCATGGCATCTTGTTCATATCATCAGCCACATCAGTAAGATAAAACAGGAGATGGCATGGTGCAAACGTGGGCTGCTTCACCACACACTGGATTATAGATCCACAAAAACAAGCATACATATAGGGAGTATTAAGTAATGTGCATGGTATGAATAAGGAATTTGGTTTTACAAGTAAAACTTAGAACTTACGGTTCTTACGAACATGCATTTTGGTAGAAACAGCAAACTAAACAGCAGTAAACGATAGGGATTATGAGCAAATTAAATAGCAGTTGAGGATAAAGGCTTTAGAAGGACTGACTTACATTAACAGTTAACACCGGCTTTATAATGCCCTTCTCCATGTCAAGGGAAGGATAACTCAAGAATTTAAGCACATAATCTTCTTCATAAGCAATGCATGTACTCTACATTTTGTAGAGAGTAATTATAGATATGATAATACTGGAAGGGATAGAGGATAATGAATATAAGATGCAGATTCATGCTACATAATCAACTACCAATCCCTGGAAGTACAAGCGTTACAGGACAAAATGTACTAACAAGAGCAATGGGCTACACTTCTGCACTGGCATTGTCTATGTATTCTATTTGTTGGTAAGATTAAATATAGATCTGATCTTTTTTAGTAAATGGTGGGCGAGGGAGATAAGATGCAGAATGCTACAAAATGAACCAATCCCTCTTCCCATAATACAAGAGTGTTTTGAACACTAGTGTATTGTACAAAATGTTCTTATATTATGGGACGGAGGGAGTAGCTGTTAATGTAAGTACATTGATAGACGACGTTCAGTCCTTACAAGAGGACTGCAAAGCTAAACCTCTTCAAAAGCATTGGGTTGATTCTAAATTTATGTAAGAGTCCATACGGATCTTATAATGTCCACCAAATGGACGATTACGAGGCTAACATGTGCAGTGATGCTACATAATCAAACAGCTATGAAAGTAAGTATGGTCATACAGGGCAAGAGGTACTCACAAGAGCAATGCAGTGTGCAGTATAGTTGCGAGATTCTGTGGTCCCTTGAGAACGAATGTTCTTCTGCTAACAGTTTTCGTACAAGTGAGACATTAAGGCAAATGCAGAAATGTAGTTCAAATTGTGATGTGATATCAAAGACAGTACCTTACGCTGCAGCCGAGACCAAGGTGTAACAAGATTATTCCAGTCACCGTCGGATAAATGTAGCACCGGAGACTTTACAGAAATTTCGTTCAGAGGCTTGCCATCCAAGTGCGCTTGCCTCAGGTAGGAACGATACTTCATCAACGAGTGCTTGAAAAGCCGCAACCAACCCTTGCTCGTCATCACAATCCAGTTTGCTCCTCGCATATTTAAAAGAATGAAATCTTGTGTCTTCTGTCAGCAGAAACATATGCAGTAATGACCATGAATAACATTAGTACATTACTTACGCGTAAGTTGCGGAGGAAGACTAGAAATTGTTCTGTGTCTGCGGTATAATATTTCCATGAAGGAAAGATGCGCACAAAGTTCCTGACAACAACATAAGCTTTGTCTTCTAAACTGGGAAGAAATGGAACAGGGGTCCTATTTGCTGCAATTGGGGCTCTCTCTGGTTCGAAAAGGGATTTGGCAACTGGATTTGGTGTACTCTTTGCTGGAATGGGGGTTTTGCATCGTACAGCTGGTGCTATGTCAACTGGCATAATCATACTGTTTGCTGCAGTTGGGGTCTGCTGAGTTGGGGCATCAGAAATGACCTGTGTAGTAGGGCTAGAGTCTGCTAGAGTTGGGGTATTTTGTGGGTCAGGTGATATTGCAACTACACCTAATGGGCTATTTGATTTATCAGGTGCCACTACCTTTTCCAAATACTTTGCTTGTGCTCCTCCACGATCACCAATCACCCTCTTCCTTTTGAACGTCTGATACACAAGAACAACATTTGAATGGATAAATATGGTATGATGACAGATGGAATATGTACTGAAAATGGATAGGCAGGGCGTATTCACATACACGATGTGTAAACTAAGCTAATAACAGTTCAACAAAGTAGAAGCAATGCAAAGCATCAGTTGCAAGATATGTGCGAGCAATGTAACCTTGGAAAGTTAGAGCAAGTACCTTGATGGGTGAATAAGATAGGGCATCTTCCTCTGACTCCTCCACTAGGGAGCTATATTGACTTAGGTCTCCCTCTAGCTCAGAATCACTGTTAGGATCATATTCTGAGCATGAATCTGTAGGTGGAGAGCGTTTTCATTGCATTGCATCCAGACTTGATTTCAGTCCCTTAATGCCAAGTTTGACAGCCATGGCATTGTTCTACTTTATTCTTTTCATGCGTGCAAGCTCATAATCATTATGATGCTGTTCAGAATCTGAGATTCATGAAAACATAAAAAGTAGTCAGATTATCTATGGAATGCATTGCAGATTCAACTCGGAGAGTGTCTCCCTATAAACCCCTGCATATGCAAAGTTCACCTCCCCAACCATGCTGACCAGACCACACACAGAAATACAAACCCCTTATGTTTCTATAACAGGCAGGCACACATTTCAAAACTGAAGTAGGAACATTAGAATCATATGAAATTCGTATTTGAACAAATAAACTAAGCAATTATGAGTGGCGTAATGTTTAGCTTCAAGGGTGGAGTGTTGGTAGTGCGACACAAAGCAAGTAGGCAGATTGTATTCCATGTAAAAGATCGAAACCTATGTAAAAGCTGGAAATGACACTTTCTTTCTATACAATGCAGTGTTCGTTACCCACACATGATGGAAGAGATCACATAGAGAAATTCTATTCACTCATATCTACGGTTCCAGTATTTACAAACAGGGTGGTCCACCCTAAAAGAATATTGACAACAAATATGACAAGGCAAGCATAGATGTAGTGAATCAATCATTTACTTGTGAGCTTACTAGGACAAGTATGCAGAATTGTAACTGCAGTAAGAGACCGTCCAAAATCTGAATGAAGAAGTTTGTCTGGCACTTATTGTTTGCAACTAATCGACAGGAATAATTGGATATTATATCGAATGAGTAAGAAAGACAAGTAAAATTGTCAACAAACCTGGCTTGCAGTAGTAATCTGGGTCCATGTCACTACGACCAACAATCCAAAATGACTAGTTTCTGTTCCGAGGGCCGGAATTTTGAAAACCCTGTGAACTTTAGAGGTACTAAAGATTACCGAAATACATCTGAACCATTAAGTGTAGGTAGCACTGAGCACACAACAAACCCTAATGACAGTCCTGCCTAATGAGTAATGAATCAAGTAGAAAATGGGTGATGAGGAGTGGCCGCTGAGTGTTGAGGACATATCTCAGGATAAATCGGGTTGGCTTGGTGGGCGCTGCACGCCTGAGCCCTGAACGGACTGGGAAGGTAGGCACGACGGCGCGCCCGGGCAGCGGTGACGCTGTTGGGCGATTGGCTCCTGGCCTCCTATTAGTCCGGCGTCTCCTCCTAGAGTCATGCCGTCCGGGGACGGCAAGTCGCCGGCGAGGCAGGCGGCTGGGGGCGAGTAGAGATCAGAATCGCGCAGCAAAACAGAGGGGAATCGGGGCCTGGGACGACCCAAAATCCCAGGGTGGGCCGCGGCCCACCGTGGGCACCCTGTAGAGATACACACACCCGAGTGTTCTTCTGCTAGCTTTTTTTTGAGCAAAAGAGGGTTTCCCTTCCGATTTCTATTAAAGAAACCACCACGGAACCAACATGATCAATTAAACCCTAAGCATGATCAATTAAACCGTATTATGGCTGTGCCATGGCAGATTTGAAGCTGCAAACCGGAGAAATGATATTTAGCATCCATTGTTTGCTTCGAACTAAGAACTAAATTCTAAGAGTTGAAAAGAAAGTAGAGTAACCAAGTTGAGGAGATATGAAGTACCACCTCTCTTGCGGCACCGTGTAGGCATCAGGGTTGCGATGGCTGTCGGTGGCGTTGAAGCAGAGCTGCGACGGTAGATGGGTGCATCGGGGGATAAGTCCCATTGCGGTGGAAGAGAAGGTCGTGTGAGCGGCCCCGGCAAAGAGGACGGCGCCGATGAAGCGAGAGGACGCGATGCAAGGCTATTGGTCCATCGCCGTGGATGAGAAACGTCCATCTCTAGCAGTGGACGACGTGGTCTTGGTAGGCGCTCCGGCATGGTGGAGGATGGTGGCGATGGATGTGGTGGAGGACGGCGGCGATGGATGGGGTGGCGGATGGAGGCTGGTGTGGGGATGGGGTGTTCTAGCGCGGACGGTGTATGAATGGGAAAATGGAGGGAGAGGTACGGGGAACCATGTTTTTGGGACGCGCCTGTCTGAAATATGGGAAAGTTACGAACTTAGCCCCCGTTTAAAATTTGGACGTCTCGTCGGTTGGGGATAGGACGGTAATCTCGCATCTCGCCAATATTTGCCCAGAGCGATTTCGGGCGAGGAGAGGGTGGTTGACGCCCATGGTTGGCGCCCACGGTGTATGAACAGGGCTGACAGGTAGGGCGGTTGTGTCACGTCTGAGTGAAGTTACAAACCTAACCTATTGAAAATATTTGCCTACATCGATTTCGGCCGAGTCGAGTTTGTTTTGCCGCCCACCGTGTATGAATGGGGAATGGAGGGAGAAACAGAGGTCTTTCGGACGAGCTTGAATGAAATGAGTTTTGCCGCCCATGTTTGACGCCCACCATGTCGGAATGGGCTCAGAGCAGTGGAAATCGGGTAGATGGATTGTCCGTGTAATGGGTAGACAATAATTTCCATCTCCCAAACACTTGGCTTCGGGCAGCCGACGTGGGAGTGGACATTTTGCCGCTTCTTTCGAATTTTGGGACAATAAGCATCCACGTTTACCCTGGCAACTAAATTTGAATCCATTTTGTATTCCTATATGAATCTTTATAAATCATTCTATGTATTTTTATATATCTTCAAAAGTACGACAAAGATGTATTCCATTGTCATATATGAATATGCTTTACAAATGCCGATACTCAAATTCAGAAACTAGAATCCAGTTTAAGGTGAATTTGAATATTTGGAACACTTCATGTCCAACTCAAATGTCACACGCAGCATAATGTGTACTCCCATTTAGATATGTACACAAGCGATGTATCAAGATTCAAATACCGAGTCAATCAACCAAGAATGTACAGAACTAACAGACATATAAACACTTATAGAGTATATGGATCAATAATATCAACTAACATACATAAGCCAGGCCGCTGTACTTTTTTTGGCTACAACAGCATCCTTTTTAGCCTGCATCTTGGCCCTTTCCGATGCGTGCCACTTATGGTCCATCTATACTACTACTATTGCTGAATGCACATTCAGCCCGATTGGCATATTTGTAGGTCTGGCACAGCAATCCAAATGAAATGTCTCCGAGTCTTACCAATTAATACAGACTTGTGCTCAAATAAAATTACAAACCAAAAAACAAAAAAACAATTATTACATGATCTCTAAAACAAATGGTTTGATTGATTACATGAACAGACAACACAAAGGTTATTTAACTATGGAAAGAACATTTCACCTATGATTTACCAAGTAGGAATTTAATTTCCTTTTTTCCTTCAGGACCTTAACAATCTGGTCAGTCTCAGCTTGCTTCGTTTTGAAATCCACCAAATATTTAATGGTTGTCTTGAGTACTGCTTGTGATTGTGCTGTTTGCTTCCTCAGCATGTCAACTTCATCTCTAAGTGTAGAAGCAGAATCTCTTTCTACCACTAGTTTAGCCTCTAGAGCATCAGCAGTTGGCAATTCATAATGCACGATTGGGTCGGTGCCACTGCTGTGGGATGATGCAACGTCCATGGGGACCTCGCTCTTTGATCTTGGGCTAACCTGTTTTGCCATTAAAGTTCCGATTGGATTCAGAAAAGTTGAAGTTAGCAAAACATCTCAACTGGGAGTTATAACAGCAAACCAGTTAAACAAACAAGGAATTAAAGAGTTTCAATTGGATGCTGAAAAGTAGTTATTAACATCATTGTAACCCGCTGTTGCAGCAGCAAAGCAGTTAAACAAATAAGTAGATATTTAATTTAAGGCAAACAGGTAATTCTTAACATTAAGTATCAAACACATAGATAGGCACAGTCTACAATATGATTAACAGGCTGTGCCATTATGTAATCAGTAGCAAACTAAATTAAGCCAAGCAACGTAATTGAACAATTTTGCAATAAGTGGCTACCTAAAATTCCGAGAAGCAGGTAACTGAACTTACGCTAGTTCTTTGTACAGGCACACTGCAACTTCTTTTTCGCTTACAAGGTTGTACGAACGAGTCCATGGCATCAATTTCTTGGATACACAGTCCCAATACTTCTTTCTTCCCACACTGCATGGGTAAGTCGAATGGTTAATCTGGTAAGATGGTGTGTCCTTGATATGTTATATGAGGACGTGTAGTCAGACTAGTTGTAGCCAAACACATCACACTGGCTTTTACTGTATATTTCATGCGATTACTTTTGGCATATCGAGATCTAAGCAATCTACAATAGGATGAAAAGACTGGCATCCTTCACATTATTGGCGAACTCAGTTCATAGAAACAAGCAATTCAACCATTCCGTGGGTAAATCAAAAGCGCCACTGGAATATTTTTCACTATCCAATCATAGACGCAAAAAGGGGCGACGCCACCATAGGGGCTGGTATGGGCGGCCGCCTCAGGTGGCTGGAAAGTGTGCACCTAGTTTGAGTCGTCCAGGTTGGCCCACGCTAGTTTTGTTCGTCCCAACGCACGAGCAGGCAATGTAAAAAATGAAGAAAAATGTATCAATTTGGATGGGCCAATAAGATAAGTGCAAGGCAGGCCCTATAGCAGGCTCGCGGCCCAAACAAGCGCCTCCCATATCGATCGACAGCAGGAAAAATCCCAATTCATTCGCTCCAGCCTCCAGTCTGGTTCGCTCCTAACCTAGCCGCCGCTGGACACACCGACACAGCACTTCCTCGCTCCTTCGTTGGAGGGCGATCGCCGGGCTTCAAGCGAACGAAAGGACAAGAAGATGAAGATCCAACCCTGGGTGTAGCCTGCGTGGGAGGCAGCGGCGGCGGCACGGGCATGGCATCGAGCTTGCGCAAACGGACAGTCGTAGCTTGCAAGAGTAGCATGCGCAACGAGCAGGTACATCACATCCCTGATTATATCTAATTCAACTCTTCAATTTCTGGCCAATAGTTAAACCTGACGGTGTTGTAAAACTGCTTGTATGTAGGGAATCTATGAGAAAATGAAACCAATTTCTACTTATTTTATAACTCCCCCAATCAATACTGAACTGACTGAATCTGATGTATCTAATCAAGTTTCCGGTGCAAACATACAAGCTCATGTTGTTCTTGAGCCTGAAGTGTCTAATGAACAGACTGCTAATGAAGGATTTGATGCAAACATTTTAGATGCTCCTGGTGATGAACATATAGTGTCTAATGAGGGATCTAATGCAAGCATTTTGCAAGCTCATTGAAGGATTTAGTGTCTAATGATGATCTACTATGTTGAGAGAGACAGAGATTTGCAGGCATTGATGACAAGCAAATTATAGTGCATTTTCATAGCTTGAGGAAACGTCGAGGCCATCTACCAGAAAGTCCCCGTATCATGACAACATAGCATAAATACTTTTCTAATCTGTTGTTTGAAACTATTGGCATACTTGTGCAGGATAGATATATTGATATGCAATTTGCGCACTGGTTATACGTGCAATTACACTTCGATATTTTCAGCCAGAGAAGAATAATTCAAGCAGGTACAGACCATGTTTGTAGTCCTTGTACACCATGTTGCATTTTGTGTTTTTTGGTGCTTGCATCATTTAGTGTTTATAATCTGAACTACTTTGGATCATTAGCTGGTTTTGAAAGTGCATGTAGCTTCACATTTCTCAAGTTATGTTGATTTCCGGAGTGCAAGTGTCTTCGTATTTTTTAAGTTAAATGTTCGCCCCTGGTAACTTGAATTCGTGGATCAGCCACTGCACACAAATCATACACGAATGCCAGTACGAATTAAATGAAATGCAGGGACTTACGCTAGCTCATTGTACAGGCTCACTGCAGCTCTGCTTGCGCTTGGGATGTTCCATGTACAAGTCCATGTTACCACTTGCTTGGATGTGCAGGCCTTGTGCTCCTTGCATCCCCCTCTGCATTTTTGACACGGCGAATGGTTGATCAAATAAGAGGAATCGACCTTGATGTTGTACTGGAGGACATATACTTACAAGGTTATACGGGTGTGCAGGATGTGTACCAGATCCCGTAGCGCCGTCATGCATAGGCGTGTAAGCTAAGAGAGCAGTGAAAGGATATCCAAACATCGTCGGAACAGTGCACAAGGGAGTGATGTGTGGATACCTAGTTCGGGCCGGCGTTTGGGCATGCTCGCCTAGCTAGAGTGCGGGTCACTTCAGAGCCGTTGAGGGTGATGCGCTGGCGTTGGCTGGCCGCGCACGGATGCAGATCTTGAGTGGCAGTGGA
The DNA here is from genome assembly GCF_018294505.1 of Triticum aestivum. Taxonomy (NCBI): domain Eukaryota; kingdom Viridiplantae; phylum Streptophyta; class Magnoliopsida; order Poales; family Poaceae; genus Triticum; species Triticum aestivum. The sequence continues at coordinate 377,877,309 of NC_057802.1, forward strand.
GCGCTACGATGCGGTGGACGTGACTGTTGGTGAAGCCCCAACGGCCTCGGGGGGCGGAGGTGCGACGATGTGCTCGGTGAAGTAGCCCCGGTGAGCTGGGAGACGGCGTCGGTGAAGCGCACCTGATGCGGTGGAACTTGGTGTCTGTGAGGCACGTCGCTTGCGGCGGCCGACGTTGTCGGTGGACCACCCAGTGCGGTGGACGAGGGTGTAGATGAGGTAGCTCCGGTGCGGTGGTGAAGCGCGACCGTCGTTGTCGTCCGGCACAGAGGTGGGGAACGGTGGGGAAAGAGACGAGACGAGGGGCGATTCGAGGGTTGGCGGCGAATTAGGGATTTGAGCAATCTGGGCGCGGAAGGGGACGGTGGAGAAGAGAGATTTTGCAGGGCTGGAATTGGGGCCGCCACATATTTCAATCCGAAACATGGAAGCACGAACTTATATTGTCGTCGTCCTTTTTTTGGGGGGGAGGGGGGTGGGTGGCTGGGTGCTACGCGTCCGTCCGACACACGCGACCACCCCGACAGGACTATGCTTCGGTGCCTTAAGGCACCTGCCTTTGTGTCCATGACATGTGGGCCCAATAGGTGGCTGGCCCACATGTCAGTGACCCAAAGGTAGTTGCCTTTAAGGCACCGAAGCAGCGTCCACCCCGACATGACCCTGGTCTGCCTGGTGCGCCTACATTTGAGAATGCAAACGAATCTTCTTTCATTTGCAAACGAATCTGTATGTATTACCATGCCCGTGTTTTCCTTGCAATAATTAGTCATTCGAAACGAGATACTCCATCCGTTCACTTTTGTAAGTCATTTCAGACAACTTAAAATGAACTGTTTTGCACATTGTCTGAAATGTCTTCAAGGTCTTATAAAAGTGAACAGAGGGAGTACTATAAATTAATTAATGAGGAGTTATTTGAAAAAATTGAAACGGTACCCACGCTAACGTGGATTAGAGTGTGTGTCACATAATTAGTTATTTAAATTATAGTGTGTGTGTCACGTAGTTAGTTATTTGAATTAGAGTGTGTGTCACGTAGCGATCTCCAATTCTAACGTGGATTTCGCATTTCACTGTATCCACGCTACTTTTTTAATACAAATTCATATGTATATGATGAACACCATGGTAGTGAGAAAACTTTTGGATGGATTCAAACATATGACCTACAAAATAGCACAACAAACTGAGTCAATGTCAACTTTTCGAAACTTAGTATGGCATGAATTCGAAATAATTACCCGTATGCCTGGTCCGCGGTTCAAATCTTACAATGTACACCGAATTGAAACATCGATATTAAGTCTCGTACTATGTACATTCAAATGTTGTTTTTAGCCCCCCCCCCCTGCACAAACACTACATACTTCCTGTATCGGTCAATCTTCCTCTCCTAACCACCTTAGGAAGCTATCGGTTTCCAACACACGTTCATTCTTTCTCTCCATGTTTCGATCTCTAAGTCTGTCAACTACACAACCCCTTTTTCCACTCTGTTACCAAATGTATTTACCTCACAAACCCGCCATTGCACCCCATGCCGAGCTCTCTCTCTCCCCCTCTCCCTCTCACTCTCTCGCGCTAAATACATGCATTGCCTATCTAGCCCCCCAACCTCTCGTGCGCACGCGCGCACGTTGTATATCTAGGTCACTCCCTCGAGAATGTCTCACTCTTTCTTCCGCACGGTGGGCCACACTCGCTCAATCTCGATCTCTTTATCTGAGTCTCATTTAACCTCGTTTTCTTTCACACACACAAATGATATATCTCCCTGTTCGGGCCTCGATCGACACACTCTATACTCTCTCACGTAGATTGTCTATCTAGGTCAGTCCATCCAAGCCGCCGCCACTCTTTCGACCTCATGGTGGGCCACGCTCACTCAATCTCTCTCTCTCTCTCTCTCTCCGTATGTCTCGATTGACCTCGCTCTTTCTCGGACAAAAACGATATATCACCATGTTTGAGCCCAATTCGACCTATTCACATTGTATACTCTCTCACGCACATCGTCTATCTAGGTCACTCTCTCCAACCCGTCTCACTCTTTCGATCGCACGGCGACCCTATGTGATCGGTTGACCTTGCTTCCTCCCACGCACAAAATATATCTACACGTCTGTGACTGGATCATCTCTCAAGCTCTATCTTACAGCCCTCACCCTTGCCAAAAAGCTCAATCGGACAATATCTCTCCAGAGCATATATATTTGTTCAATGAATGTCGGACCACACTCACTTTGTCTCTTTATCTATATGTCTCTCGATTGACCTCTCTTTCTCACACCGTATCTTCCATGCGTTGAAGCTACTACCTCTCCATCCCTCGCAAAGCCGGAGCTATTTACATTGCGAGGGGCACTCCGACCTTGGATTAATTTGTGTAGGCATTTATTCCGGTCGGTTTAGATTATATTTTCATAGCATTCGGCCCACAACTACTCCAAACACCGTTGCAACCCACGCAACTCCCCTAGTTGATTTCCCTCTGGCTCGAATCGCTCTCTCGCACGTCCTTTCTCGCCTTCAATGTCGCACCATGGTATTATTGAAAAAACTATGTTGTTCTCTTTAATTATTATAAATAAGCTACAAAACTACACACTGATAGTCCACTTGGAATGGAACAAATTTCGACCCACAAATTAAAGTGCTACAAACTACACATCGAGGGGCCCACATGTCATAAACAAATTTGGACCCATATACAAATTAAAAAATAAAGGACGAGGATCGAACATGCGACCGGGCCTTCAAGCCGCACGTCAATAGGCAACATACGTAGAATAGCAATGTTTGTTGTACCCCCTTTGTTCACATAATGTTTTTATATTACCACAGCCTAATTAATGGATAACATGTAATATTATTTTTAGTACTATTCGCCTTCACTTACTGGTGGGTTCCATGTGTGCTCTCTCTCTCCTCCCCTTCTGCGTTTAGACGCACGTGCAAACAGGAAGAACTCACGGGTGATGTTTCCGTTGACCATCTCTGGACGCGTTCACAAGTCACGGCACCAGTTTCACATACTACCAGCACTAGTCAGTGTGTACGTGCAATGCACGTTAATTTGGAAGTATATTAAGTGCATGCGGATATTAACTACTAGGATATTATTTGCGTGTTGTCATGTGATTAGCACTATTTTTGGCATGAAATTAACTGCACGCTAAACGTGTTGAGCGCTCAACATTGAAGCAGTCTAGGTCGTTGGATGAGAAGGAATACATGTGGCTTGATGACGTTTTATATTTAATTTGATATGGCTCTAGCAGAACATTCAATCGATCAAACCATACAATTCGTTCAGTCTGACTCCGACTTTAAATTATACGATGATCGATATAAAATAAACAGAAATGATAAACGTTCGGATTTTAAGCATGGCAATCCGAACGTTTTTCATGGCAAATTTAGATTATGCGGTGGCGGCGGCGGGGGCGTCTCGCGGTGGGAAGCGGCTCCTCTGTCGTGCTCTGTGTGTCGTCGGGCCACTGACCGACGGCGACGGCAGCGTCTTGCACCGTTTTTGGCGTACTCCTGGACGTTGGCCTAGCTTCAAGGAAGGCCAAAATGTTTTGGACTTCGGAGCGAGTCAACTGGCGGGAGGAGGCGACTGGTGTTGGTGCAAGGAAGCGGTTGACGGTGGCCATCCATGCCACTGAGGGGGGCACTCGCACCCGCGCGGGGACAGGCGCTGTCAACGGCGCGGCGGAGACATTCATGTGCACGGGCACCGGCACGGGCACGCACGTCAGTGCACGCGCAGGCGCATGCGCTGGCAAGTGCACGGGCACTGGCACGGGCGTGCACGTCGGTGCATGCGCAGGCGCATGCGCTGGCAGGTGCACGGGCGCGTGAAAGTCGGCAGGGACCTCGTGGAACCCCGTGGGATCAAGCTCGGCGACAATGTGCGGCTCCGAGCCCATCAATGCCACGGGGATGGGCGCTGGCGCAGTCGGGGCGACGGGAACCGGAACGGGAGCGGGGACAGGCGCGGCGTCTTCCTGCAAGGCCAGTTCAAGCTCGTCCCAAATCGCCTTATGTTCTTGGGACTCCGGCTGGGTGTCTTCCTCAAGAAACTGGAACACTAAGGGCAGACCATCTTGATGCGGCATGGCGTACGTTTAGGTCAGGCTAGTTGGTGGTAGACGACAGGAGAATCGGAGAGGAAGAGAGAGGATTGTAGCGATACCGGGTAGTGCGGGGTTGATTTTAAACTGCGGCGCCGGCGACATTAAAAGGGGGAGCAGTTGGGACGACGGTGGGCGGCGGAGCCTGGTCAAAGGGCTCGCCTCCCGGTGTGCCTGCACAGCGGTCTGCTCGCACGCCTCCCTGACAAACGGCGCAGCGGTCTGCTCGCACGCCTCCCGTCGACTCACACGCTTGCTCGGACGGCACCTGCCGATGAGAAGCGGGGACTCGTGGCGGCACATAAACGCCCACGGTTTCAATAGTTAAAGCGTTTGCCTTAATGTGACAGGTCTTTGTTCCAAAATACCTTGGCTCTTCATTTGTGCAACTTGTCATAAGCAGCTTGTCTCAAATTGAAGAAAAAACTTACAAAGTAATATTTGTGCCATATCACGTGACCATGCTTAGTTTCAAGAATTTATGCTCACTTTTGGATTTTCTGAAATTTAAGATCCAGGATTCGAAACAATATCATAACCTGCATCATGCAATAAATTTTCAAGCCGTACATCTGTCCTGTTGTATTTCTTAAGAAAGGATTTGGTCAAACATTTTGCTTAGTTAGACTTCAGACAAGTTATATAAATAGAGTAAAAGGATAATCCCTCCGTACCAGTGCATTGCCTGATATATTAACTCAAGTACTAGGCACGAACAAACGGGCTCAATTCTGTGCTCATCCTGGTGTAGTAGTAGTAGTACTAGGCAATGCAGTTGACGGGTGACCTTGACGAGCGGCGACCGAGGGAATTGAACCGTGCTCGGCACGGTAGGTAACGTTGTCTAGTTACTAAAGCATCCCTCCGTTGTTCATCGGTAGTCATTATGGACCGGGGACATGAGGGGAATTTCCTAGGGCTGGAATTCTGGCTGCCAGATATTTCAACTTCAAACGCTGAGCCTCGACTGGTTGGGGTTGCCTAATGTGCGTACCACGCACGCCACCGAAGGACACGAGCCCGGTTTTTTTAGGATCAACACGAGCCAAGGTCTGGTTGGTACGCCGTTGGGTCCTACCATTCGAGAATACGAAAGGAACCTTTTAAATTGCCGAACGAATCTATGTGTATTACAATACCCGTATTTTCCTTGCAAATACTAATCTCAACGTGGTAATTGATTTATGACGAGTTGTTGAATTAGAGTGAGTTTGTGATATAGTGATCTCAATGTGGATTTCACATTTCATGGTATCCCTAGTATGTTTTCCAATGCAAATTCAAATTTAAAAGATGAACAATATGGAGGTGAGAAAACTTTGTATGTATCAAGCATATGACCACACAGACACACACAGAGACACACACGCACGAACACAACAACAATCCAATAAGTATAGTGCATCTATTTTTTCCAAACCATGCATGTATGACACGAATTCAAAAATACTCCTTCTATTCCTAAATATTAGTCTTTTGGAGAGTTCAACAAGTGACTACATACGGAGCAAAATGAGTGAATCTAGACTCTAAAATATGTCTATATACATTCGTATGTGCCAGTCCACTTGAAATCTCTAAAAAGACTAATATTTAGGAACGAAGGGAGTAAAATGTAAGACATGCATGGTCCTCAATTCAATATTTAAAACGAACATGAAACTGAAACATGAATATTAAGTCTAGTACTACAGTACATGCAAATGTTGTGTTTAATTAGGCGGAGCTATGATTGTCGGGGGTCACCCCCTCGACCTTAGATAAAACTTTGAAGCTCTGTTTAGGGTTGTTTAGATTAATTTGTCCCCACCCTCCCAACCACCGATTGGTTGTGCACCCCCACCCCTCCTCCCCGGGAGAATATCATGTGCCCCCATACCTTAGATGCTATATGCCGATACGAGTTGCTTGGAGCTTGTAGATCTGAGATATAGCAGCTCACATGATGTCTTAATATTTTTACAGGAAACCTTGGTGAGTTTTAGAATTGCACACAATTTGTACAAAAACTACTCAGATGCCCTTGGATCCCATATCCAACGACCTCGAAGCTCGTATCACCGTAGCATCTAAGATGAAGGAGGACATCATATTCTCCTATATGTAAGAATATCATGTGCTACCACACCTTAGATGCTTTGGTGATACAAGCTCTTCAGAGCCGTTGGATTTGTGACCCAACGCCTCCTCGGTGGTTCGAATGGTTTTTTGTAGAAAAGCCCCCAAAGAGTTCGGCCACTGCTTACAAGCACAAAGACTGCTCAGATGCCATTGGATCTCAAATCAAACGACCTCGAAGCTCGTATCACCGTAGCATCCAAGCTGCGAGAGCACCTTATGTTTTCTCGCACGGGAGCTATGATTGTCGGGGGTCCAACTACGTGTGGCATGCAGGGGCCCCGCCTACTCCCACAAGCAAGACAGTCCAAAGGTCGTGACAAATCGTATGGACCGAACATCCATGGAAGTGGAAATCCTGGTGGGTGCGATAAACCCTGCAATGCATACATATATTGGAGTGTAACCATAATTGATAAACCGTCCTCACAAAAAATATGATCTGGATACTTCAAAATATACAGACTGAATTGAGTGGACAGACATTAACATAGACCGTTCACACACCAAAAGCGGCAGTACTAATAAACAATACAGGGTTCACAAACACAAATCAAGTACTGAACAATAGTACTTACTACAGACAAGCAAAGTTGCACTAACTAAACTCTGCAGACTATTTCTTGCCACCGACCTACGGGATGAACCCCGCATACCTGACTAGGCCATGGACTTCGTGTGAGATGTCTACATGCACCATCACCATCTTGTCAACCTTGGAGAACCTAACAGAGTGGTCTTTCCACTCATAAACATGATGATGAAGACATGCCGCATCAGATTTGTTGGGAAGCTTTACAAGAACCACACCCTTCGTAATCCCTATGATGAACTGCAGTTTGGTTTAACAAAAACGCCACAATTAGTCCTTCTCGCGTTTAAAAGAAATGAAGAAAAAAACTGGATCACGGTCACGGATCCTAGTCAAGTTAGAAAGCTGATCATAGCAGACCAGACATGATCGCCGCTGTCTCGCACAGATCGAGCACCGACAGTTGCTCTAGCACTGACAGCGGCAGCAGCTCAGTCTGATCCAGCTGAGGATTGGGCACCGACCGCGTCAGCGGATCAGTCTGATCTACCGGAGGATCGGGCATCGACACCGGCACCTGCTCCGACACCGACACCAGCTCTACAAGGAGCACCATCTCCGGCAGCAGCGGCGGCTTCGGCACCTGCACCAACACTTGCACTTGCATCTGCTCCGGCCCGTGCAGTTGCACCGGCAACAGACTGGGCTGCAGTTCGCACTTCATATACCAAAGTCCTTACTAAAACCGACATGTCCACCTTCTTGGTAAGCATTGGCCGCCCAAGTGCTTCGTTCTTTTTTCTTTCCATGTTGTTTCACATGATTCACTGTGTTGATCTAACTATTTGGGTATGTCTTCTTGTTTGCAAACAGAGAATTCCTAGAGCAACGAGGGAGTCGTTCAACAATCCGGGCGACCGCGGCCAAGTTTCTCTTACCATGCGCAGCCTTGGTGTGAATGAACCTGCTCAATATACCGTAAGTACAAAGGATGGTCGCATGATGATTGATGCTAAAGGATGGTCAAGGTTCAAATCCAAATCATATCTTGCGGTAGGGGATGATGTCAAAATCAAACTTTCTCGGCAAGGAGAGCTAGTCCAAATCAACTTTGAAATTCTTCAGTAGCAGCACGCAACTGCCGAACTGATCTATCCTCCGAGAGATTTTGATGTAATAATCTGGCATGGTGAAACAAGTGTCATGTGTGTATACGTAGTGCGACAGTGTTATTTATCACATGGTATATTGTTGATAGAATTGCAACTCTGATTGCTGGTTAGGAACTGTCGTTCGATTTCATTCCAACAGCCGCCATGCTTTATACAATTTTGTGTATTCGCCTTGCGACAGCATCTAAAACCAGCGCCGTACCGATCGCTTGCAATATGAAAAGCGCTGAGGTAGAACACATGGGCCCCCAAACATGCAGGGTCGGCCTGCGGCCCAAAGTCCAGAACCGTGAGCCTATCTGAGTATCATATTCTCAGCTGAACCCCCATAAAAAAAGCTAAACCCCCATAATGCCCGTGCGTTGCAGAGGGGGTATATTTCTCGGCAAGGTGAGCCTGTGATATAAAAGATTTGTATATTTATTTACAGAGGGAGTATCTCTCTGTCAAAAAATATATTTATGTGTAACTAGTTACTCCTGTCTTTCTACTTCCTTTCGCTGATATGTGGGGCAACCGGCAACGGGGTCCACGTGCCATATGCACAAATTAGAGTGCACAACTTCATGGTAGACACACCCCGGTCGTAGCGCCGCAGTAATGCCCAATGAGCCATCAAATCACAACCCCCCTTTCCAGCTTTAGCAGTAAGCTGGACGGACGAAGCGGCAATATTTCACTGGGCCTGAATCCCCTTCTCCCTCGTCTGCTTGTTGAGAGAAAACCCCCTCTCGGCGATTGCATAGGGTTTTCTCATGGAGAACCAGGTACGAATTCTTCATCCATCCCCGATAAATCCAAGTCCCTTGGTCGCAGGTAATCCTAGGATGGCAGCCACCGCCGTTCATGCATTTTTCTTCCTACTGAATCTAGTGTGTTTCATTTGCAGTGCCAAAAGTGCGAGTACCCTACAGGTTTCTGTGCCCTCGGCGAGACGCCACACTTGTTCCTTCTCATCCTAACACAGCATTTTGAAATGCGCACAATATGTTCCTAGAATCCTCTTTTTTATCCGGGAGGGTGGGGGTTTTTTGAACATGCTGTGTTCTCATATTATTTTCCTGCAGTGTATTATTTGCTCCGCCAGAACACATGTACTCAAGATGCTCGGCCTTGCCATAACTAAATACACTAGTTTAATGGTCACGGTGAAGACAAGCCATGGATATAAGTTCCGAGTTGGGTTCATGAACCAAGAAGATCGCTGCTTTTTTATGGCCGAACTTGGATAAACTTTCTCAAGTGTTACGGACTGAAACTTGGCGCACGAATGTTGATGGAAATAGCAGAACCTCGTCTCATCTTCACTGCGATCTTCCACCCCGACGTCGTTCCAATTGTTCATCCATGTTAGTTTTGTATCTGGTTCTTGCTTGTTGCCTCGATTACTTCTTAATCCACCTATTCTGTCTAACTAATCACAATTTAACTTTAGAAGTAGCAACGAATCTCTCATGAAGATGCTACTTCTAACTAATATTTTCTTATAATTGGTGGCACGTGTAGGTTTTTTCAGAGTTAAGCAGTCTGCTCGTTTGTTAGTCTGTAATAACTCGGCTGTTACTAATGGCACTGAAGTTGACTGGATCGACATCCACAAGTTCCTACACTTTATTGATCGTCTAGAGGTCCTTGTGGGGCATTTCAATGGTGGAAGGCCACATGGGATATGTGTGCCACTGCTGCACTCGTCGAACAGGTCCAACTGTGTCGAGAAACTTATGGTACAAGCTGTTTTCTATTATATATGTTGTTCATAAACTATTGCTTATACACAGTTTTACAGATGTGATCTTCTTGAAACAGGAACTGCCGAGTTCTATTGTTCCTATACAGATGCCTGACCATGGTCGGGTCAGACTTGCGCTTGGTCACAACATGATGTTTATGCCGACCTACTCAATTCCCCTTGGAGGTGAAAAGATACTTATTCATGGGTGGTCTCAAATAATGAAGGCCCGTCCATCTTGGAAAATAGGACAGAAGATTATGTTCATGCTTTTCCATGGCTCTAAAGCGAATATCCTGTTTATTGACCACGTTGCGAGATGAAGCCGCTTTCAGAAGGTTGTGGATGCGCGGGGTGGCGCCTGGGCCTTGTCCTGGGGCTTGGCGGGCTCACCCTTGGTTAACTATAGGCAAAGTAGCACTGTTCGAGGCGTGCTTTGTACGGTTGAACCTGTATAAGTACTCATACTGCTTTCAGCTTTGGTTGTTAAGTGCCCCTGCTGTTTTCAGTTAAGGTTGTTAAGTACTCCTGCTGCTTTTACAGTCTGTCGTGTTTCTTCAGTCCTGTCTTCCTCCAGCCGCCAAAACCAAACCAGCGCCGGCGGGGCCGCCTGCTTCCGCCTCCCACGGCTGGTTGCGCCTCAGCGCACGCATCGCCGCCCCACCGTCTCCTAAATCATTAACGCCGACATCCTCCGCGCGCTTTGGTGCGCTCGCCGCGGCGCTGCCCTCTCGCGTTGTCAACATGGTCAACAAACAACAGGAATCGGCAGAAGTACGTGGAGAGGATGACAGTAGGGGCCCACCACGTCAGCGTATGGAAAAATAAAATGCTTCCTCCTAGTGTTTTCCTGACATCTGGGACCCACGACATTGTGAGCGTATATAGTCAATATACAAGAGAACAGCACAAGATCGGCTAACACCTGGGACGTAGCTACTCGAGCAGTATTTTTTTGTTTGGTATTGTTGAGACGGAGCAGGGTTTGAACTTGGCTGTGGCCCGTCTAGCCCAGGCTTATATTTTATGTTCACCATGTGACCAGCCCAGCTATTTTTTCTTTGTGAAAATGAGCCCAGTTTATTTTTTCGGAAGAATACCCAATCCAGTCCTACTTATTTTTCTACGCCCTGATGGGCTGCAACTCTTTCAAGACGCCTGCAAATTTTGAAAGTAATATGAAATGGGTTGTAAATATAAAAACATATGACAAATTGGCAATTACTTTATAATTTCTGAATTTTTTCACATTTTCAGATTCCTATTTCACCGGGCATTAACCTAATTTAAATATATCTTCAAAGTACTTTAAATCTGGCTCGACATTTCGGTATTAAAAATAGTTTGGAACCCACAGAAATATGCGAAATTGGCCCTGGCCAACCAAAAAAACGACTGCAATAAATTGCATAAGAAGTTGCCATGAGCTATATATAAATTATTAAAAAAAGAGGGAGTGGTCTGACTTGTGGGCCTGTTTAGTTGATGCGTATGCAAGATTTTTTTAGTTATTATATACGTCAACAAACGATTCTAGCAGACGTAACCGTTGGATGTCAATCCAACGACCGTCGTGTTTCTTCAATCTCTGATCTTCTTGCTCCAGCCGCCAAAGCAGCGCCGGCGGGACCGCCTACTACCGCCTCCCGTGGCCGGCTGTGCTGCCGCGCAGGCCTCAGCGCCCCCTACTACTCCCACCGCTGGCCATGGCATCCCTCTACTCACCCACACCCCCTGTTATTCTGCGGCGACGGCAGCCTCACACCGCAGCCGAACCGGTGAACCCTCGTACTCCTATCCGCGCAGGCTTCCATTGCCGCGTCTTCCCCGGCTCCGCGTCGTCCCCTTCCTAGGCCTTGCCGTCGTCCACCGCCGTGGTGCTCTCAGCGCGGCGTGGTCAATTTGGTCAACGACCGACTTCCATCGGAAGAGTACTGTACGTGGAGAGGCTGACAGCTGGGTCCATGGCAGCCGCAAGAAAGTGCCTCCTTATTATGCGGAAAATAATTATTCCTCCACCTGACAGCAGGGACCCACCGGATGGGCCACCAGTATTTCATGCAAAAAAAACGTTTCCCCCTGACTGCTGGGACCCATAGGATGGGCCACCGTATTTCGCAAAAAAACGTTCCCCCCGCTGTCAGCTCGGACCCACCGGAAGTGCCTCCTTATGACGCACAAAAAAATGAATACCCCCTGCTAGCTGGGACCCATCTTGGTGGGAGGCTGACTTGTGGGCCAACTAAGTTGACTGGGACGGAGGCCTTTGTCAACTTTAGTCAATATATGAACGATTCTAGCTCAAGTGACCGTACGATGTCCATCCAACGGCCGTAGTGCTTCTTCAACCTCTAGTCTTCTTGCTCTAGCCGCCCAAAGCAGTGCCAGTCGTGCCGCCTGCTCCTGCCGCCCGTGGCCGGCTGTGATGCCGCGGAGGCCTCACCGCCCCCTACTACTCCCACCGCTGGCCAGGCCATCCCTCTATGCACCCACACCCCCTGTTATTTTGCGGCGACGGCAGCCTCACACCGCAGCCGAACGAGTGAACCCTCATACTCCTCTACGCGTGGGCATCCACTGCCGCGTCTTCCCCGGCTCCGCGTTGTCCCCTTCCTAGGCCTTGCCGTCATCCACCGCCCTGGTGCTCTCGGCGCGGCGTGGTCAACGTGGTCAAGGAATGGCTTCCATCGGACATGGACTGTACGTGGAGAGGCTGATAGCTGGGTCCACGGCCGCTGCAAGGAAGTGCCTCCTTATTACGCGCAAAATAATTATTCCTCCACCTGACAGCGGGGACCCACTGGACGGGCCACCGTATTTCACAAAAAAACGTTTCCCCCTGACTACTGGGACCCACCAGGTACATCTTCGCACGCAAGGAAGTGCGTTGAAAAAAAAACGATTCGCCCCCCTGACTGCTGGGACCCACCAGCTACATCTTCGCACGCAAGGAAGTGCGTCCGGGCAAAAAAAAATGATTCCCCCCTGACTGCTGGGACCCAGCAGCTACACCTTCGCACGCAAGGAAGTGCGTCCGGGAAAAAAAACAAAACGATTCGCCCCCCTGACTGCTGGGACCCACCAGCTACATCTTCGCAGGCAAGGAAGTGCCTGACAGTCGGGACCCACCTGGTCGAAGCGTACGTAGCGTTGTCATTCTGGTCGCGAATGTGTACGTACATATATACTGGTCGATGTAGAGGCGCGCACGTGTCGTAGTAAAAGCGCGTGCGTGTCGTAGTAGAGGCGCGCACGTAGCATGTACACGTACGTACAGCGGTCAGGGTGCAAGAAAGAAAATACGGCCACGTACGTACATACGGGCAGGGTCTCGAACGCCTACTCGCGCATACGTACGGCCAGGGCTCGTGTACATGGCTGGGTCGGAACGGAGAAATAGCGTCGTCGTCGTGTTCATGGGGAGGCAACGGAATGCGTCGTGTTCATGGGGAGGCAACGGAATGCGTCGTGTTCATCGGGAGGCAACGGAACGCGTGGGAGCCAACCGGCTGGGTCGGAACGGAATGCGTGGTCGTGTTCATCGGGAGGGCTTGGACGGAATAGGCGATAGAAACGAGGCCTGGCGTACCACAAAACGGAGGAAACGACCTTGTGTTTGACCGGCCACGTTCGAAACGGGATCCTGTTCATCGGGAGGGGTCTGGCGTACCGCAAAACGGAGGAAACGGACCTCCTACGGTCGAAACGGGGGTCATGTTGATCGGGAGGGGTGTGGCGTACCGCAAAACGGATGAAACGGACCCCCTACGGTCGAAACGAGGGCCCTGTTGATCGGGAGGGGTGTGGCGTACCGCAAAACGGACGAAACGGACCTCCTACGATCGAAACGGGGGTCCTGTTCATCGGGAGGGGTGTGGCGTACCGCAAAACGGGACTCCACGGGATACTGTTCATCTCCACCGTTGACCTCCTCCAGCCTCCACGGGCTACCGTCGACCTCCTCCAGCCTCCACGGGCTCCTGTTCATCCAGCCTCCACCGCGCGCTACTCCACCGGCTACTGTTCAACCATCCCTCCACGGGCACCCCTCCACCGTCTACTGTTCATCCAGCCCTCCACACCACGGGGTCCTGTTCAACCACCCCTCCACGGGCACCCCTCCACCGTCTACTGTTCATCCAGCCCTCCACACCACGGGGTCCTGTTCATCCAGAGGCAATGCCACCGCTCACTGTTCATCCACCCCCCCGGCAACGCTCACTGTTCATCCAATCGATCGGCTTCAGTTAGCAGCAGTAGCGAAGGAATCGCTCGATCGGGTTCAGTTAACAGCCATCGATCGATCGCTCGGGTTCAGTAACACGTAGCCTGCAGTGCAATCGCTCGGGTTCAGTTAGAGCCCGACGCCTCGCTCGGGTTCAGTTAGAGCCAACGCCTCGCACACACGCGCGTACGTGTATGAGAGAAACGCGCATCGCTCGGCCCCCGACCTCCCACCGTAACCGGGAACTCCCCGAAATTTTCCTCCCCCTCGCTTCTACCACGGTTTTTTCCGTCATGGACGTCCCAAAGAATGTCATTCAGCTGCGTCTCCGGCCCGCCCTGGATGAAAAGCCCATTTTGTGTCATGATTTTTTGTCATAGAAGTAGGAGCCCACCACATCTATGATGATACCGGGTTTTGTCACAATTATCATCATAGAAGTGTCATATGTATGACAGAAAAAAAATTCGTTCGGCCCAAAATGTCACGGATGTGTCTTTTTTTGTAGTGATCGTCTGACAACACTATGGGTTGGGGTTCGACTGCTGGAGGTGTGGCTGAAATCGATCCAAGCAAATGCTGCTGCTGGATCCGTAAAAGAGCCTTGTCGAGGGTGATGATGTTTGGCCTAGGCCACAACACAGGCTGAGAGGGTAGCACTGGTTCAGACGGCATGGGATGAACGGCTTGGGATGCGAATTTACGAGCCTCACGATAAGCTTCCTTGACAACTCGTACCGCATCGTTGTCCAGGGTTCTAAATTCGGCAAGCATCTTAGAAATCATCATCCCTTGGGCAGTGATATATTGCACCAGGCGAGCGATTGCGAGGTCATCTCCTTGGATAGCGGAAGAAGGCTGCATTCCTGCTTCTGCCACAATGGGGAAAAAAGCAGAACTCTGCCCCGTTGCCACATGCGGGAACTTGGTTCAGAGGTATAGGATGGACTCCACAGCAGCGGCCTGAATGGCTAAATCGGCGGTAGGCATGGCTCTACCCTGAAAAACCAAAGGCTGGCCATCTACTGCGGGACCTGCGCCGATGTGCACTCTTGCATCATAGCGATGAAGGTGAGGGACGGGTGCCGATTGGAACACCAGATAATCGGGGCTAGCCTTACAGCCAAAGGCTTTGGTGAGTATCTCGGTAAGAAGGGGTGGAAAGCCAGTGTGGTTGACGGCACAGGTGCGGGTGTAAAACTTGGGAGCTTTGAAGGTGCTAGCCTTGGCTGGAGTGTTGCTAGCTAGGCTTCTTTTGCAGGGACATGGCTGACTGAGGAGTGCGCGATACGGCTAGCGGAAAGGGCTTTTATAGGCAGCTATGCGGGACATGTCCGCATGGCGTGGCCCCTTTCCTTTAATGGCGAAGGGAAAGCAGTGCGGCTGACCAGAAAAGATAGGGTTGCTATTCAATCCACGGATAACTAGGTGGGGACAGCGGGGTGAGGACGTGTTGGTCCCGACTTGTAACATCCCAAATTTTCAATTTGGAATGTTATACATAGATCATCATTTCATATCATGTTTTATTGCATTTTGACAAATCCTCGATAAAGCCTAAGCAACTCAAGGACCCTCGGAGAGAGTTGGGGATTTTCTCGAATCTTCTTATTTGATTTTTCAAACGAGGATTGGGATTTTAATTATTTTTCTCTCCGGAAAAATATTTCATTTTTAAAATGAACGAGAGGAGAAAATATGACTTCCCCAAAACACTTGAAATACTGGAGGAAAAATGTTAAAATCATTATTTGGAATTTATTTGATTTTATTTGCAATTTTTATTGCATTTAAAAATATGCATGTTTTCAATGTTTATTTTTGATTTTAAAAATGTTCACCCTATTCTAGATTTTCTAACTAGACGGGGAAAATTTATTTCATATTTTTCTGAGTTTTATTTATTTTTTCTACGCATTTTTCTTCGCGGAACTTTAAAAAAAAACGCGCCCGCGCGCCGACTGGGCCAAAGGCAGCCGACGGCCCGCCTCGCCGGTTTCCTCTTCCCGCACGGCCGCCGGAGTCCGGCCGAGCCACGACGCCGCCGCCGCCTCGGTTGCCCCTCCCCCAAGCCGCCTTCCCCCCTCCATATAT
>NC_057802.1:377894042-377902115 GCF_018294505.1 Triticum aestivum
CGAGCCCCGCACCCCGCCCCGCCGGAGCCCTCGCCGGAGTAGCCCGACGAGGTACTGCCACTGCCGTTTTGCGTTGACCGGTTTTTTTAAAAAAACCCTTCGTTTTAAAAAAAAACCCTAGATCGGTTTTTTTCGGTTTTCTTATTTCACGAGCGTTCACTGAACCGTTCATTTTAACGAACGCGTTCATCGGTTTTTTCTCTGTTAACGAGCGTTCGCTATTTAACCGTTCGTCCGTTTTTCTTTTTCGGCGGATTTTCTCGTTATTTTCTCAGATTCGATTTCTGATCGAATCTTCGTTTCTGTTTAACTTTTCGCTCGTTTATCGGAATCAGGTGATTCAAGTGCCTAGAGTTTCGTCTCGAAATTCTCTTTCCGTTTAACCTACTCAAACAAGATTTTGCCACAGTAAAATTTGACCTAGATCCAGATTAGCAAACGAAGTTTTCTTTCTTTAGCCGTTTGACTTTCGTTGCTTCTTTCGAGTTGATTCTTTTTGCAAACCGGAGTTCTTAAGTTGAACTTTCTGGTTGGATCTTTCTATCGAGTTTTACCTGTGCATTAGATGAGTACTGATTGTATGCTTGTTTGTTTTGCGATAGAATACCCGGAGTGTGCCGCTTGTTACTTCGACTCGTTAGCTTTTGCGGATCATCAGCAAGGCAAGTAACACTTTGATCATACCCCGTTCATACCCAGTTTTTATTGCATTAGATCTATTCCTCAAACACATTGCATGATTAGGATCTAATAAACTGTGGGTATTGGGAAGTAGTTGAGGTAGTACCTATTACCTGTTTTCTTATCAAACCCTTGGGAGTTACTTCTACGTTGCTTTTATTATTGCCGTGCTATGCTCGTAGACGTGGTTTTGGGTTTAAGAGATATTCATGACAGATGTGAGTGTTTAATAATGGTTTAACGTAAGGTGGCAACTAAAACTCACATCTGGGTGGATTGAGACACCTGGAGAACCCAGTGTTGTCTGTATGTATAAGGTCCGCCACCCAGGCTCAAAGGGATCATAAGATTGTTCATGCTAGAAACTTCCGTGTGCAGCCACAAGCTATTATGGGCTCTAGCATAGCTGAGTAGGTTACAGGATCTCTTGAAGAGGTGGACTAGCAGATGTAGGGGAAAGTAGGTGTACCGGTCCATCCAGAGTAGAGAGTGACTGTTTCTGAAAGACTGTGTCTCGGTCATCCGTTTCTCAAACATCATGCTGTGCGAGAATCAAGCGGAGGCGATCGAGTCTTGTGGGGAAAAGTGCACAAACCTCTGCAGAGTGTACAAACTGATCATGATTAGCCGTGTCCCCGGTTATGGACAACTTGAGTATCTAGTACCTGGATTATCATTTGAATCTCATCACCGTGATACTATTAATTAATTTTGTTGGGTTAATGATGATACTTAATTGGGATTGAGTTGGAGGTACCTTCTCAATGTTTCAACCACCATGATAGTTAAATAAAATTTATTCCTTTGTAGTAGGATAAAATTGGCTTTTCGCAAAACTGTAACCATAGAGCTTTCCACCAGCCATATATGCATATAGAATAGCATTATTATTGTTCATTGCTCTCTATGTGTTACTTTGCCAGCATATTCCATGTGCTGACCCATTTTCGGGCTGCAAAGTTTCATGTTGCAGACTTTTCAGACGACGAGTAAGGTGCCTTAGGTCGTGGTCTTATACTCAGTGATGCCGCTGGAGTTGATGGACTCACTTATCTTCCAAGTCTTCCGCTGTTATCGTTTTTAGATGGCCTTAAGCCATGTTTATCATACTTTATCTCTTTGGAGATATTCGATGTAATAAGTGTGTGATTGCTACTCTGTTATAAATCCTCCATTTGTACTGTGCGTGTCAGCATTACTGATCCAGGGATGACACTGGTGCACAGCAGCACAGGCCATTTGAGGTCTGGTCGCTACAAAGTTGGTATCAGAGCACACGCTGACTGTAGGACACGACCACTAAGCTTAAGCCCTAGAAAAACTTCTCTCTTCTCATTTCTGACTCCTCTCCACTTTCTACTCTTTAGGAATGGCGAAGGCAAGGAGCAAGTTCATGCAACCCGACGAAGACACGCCGTTTGGACGACATTTGAAGGAAATCACCAAGTACTTGAACATAGGAATACCAAGCGTCACCGGAACCTACAACGCCACATTACCCGAAGAGGAGAGCTGGAAGATTCAAGTTATCATTCCAGGAAGGACGTTTGCGCCAATTACGGAACCCATAAGATTGGTTTTCGAAGCACCAACTTGGAGTTTAGGGAAGAGCATGGCCGCACACATCGCCATGGGACGCATTGGAGAAGTCTATCACCAGGAGCTTAAGGATACGATTTATCAAATTTGTGGACGTCGAGACGCGCAATGGGAGATGATCAAGACCAAGAAGGATGGATCAATTGCAGCTTTCATCCAGGAGCAGAACCAACATATTCGACGCCAGGAGAACCAGATGTGCACGGACAAGGAAGAACTAAAGAAGGCATTTACGAAGATCAAGGAACTCCAAGAGGAACTCAAGACTACACGCGAAGATTATTTGGAGGAAATCAACACGCTTGTCGGGAAGATTGACGACCTGGAGAAGAAGATTGGAGCAACCGTGGGAAATCCAGTACCAGAAGCAGAAGTCGACGAATGCACTTGTCCGGATAACTACATCATCATCGACGACACCGACTCGGAACCAAGTGAAGACGATTAGATTGATGAAGCTGGAGCAGACATCATGGAGTCTTCAACGGATAAGAATTTTTAGTAGACTACCATATCAGTAGTAGTTTTCCTCCATTTAGTAGTATAGTTCAAGCACTTTGTAACGCTAGTTAGATCGTTTGTTTTGCCTTGTTTGGATTGATTGAGTGATATTGATTGAATTTGTCTCATGAGCATATGGGTAGTGTTTTCTCTCTAGATCTCATTCTATTCTTAATTCTCATCTTTTCTAAACCCATCAGATGCCTCCGAGACGCGACCCCGGATTTGTTTTCCCGCCAGAGATCACCCAGTTGATTCAGCAACAGAATGCCTTGATGCAAGTGTTAGTTCAGAACCAAGGCAACAACAACAACAACAACCCACCGCCACCACCACCTGTTGATCACTTAGCCCGTTTCTTAAGGCTAAACCCGCCGGTGTTTTCCAGTAGCACCGAGCCGATTGTAGCAGATGATTGGCTCCGCAAAGTTGGAAGGGAGTTGACCACTGCAGGATGCACAGATGCGGAAAGAGTGCGTTTTGCCGCACATCAGCTTGATGGACCCGCAGCATCATGGTGGGAGAATTATACGGCCATGCACCCTATTGACACTGTCACATGGGACCAGTTTCAGCAAGCTTTCCGTACAGCTCATGTTTCAGCAGGAGCTATGGCTATGAAGAAGCGTGAGTTTCGTAACCTACGCCAAGGAGGACGCACCGTAGGCCAGTATGTGGAAGATTTCAGTAAGTTGGCACGTTATGCACCAGATGACGTTGCTACGGATGCTGCCAAGCAGGAGAAGTTTCTGGAAGGATTGAATGATGAACTGAGTATGCAGTTGATGGTAGCAACCTTCAACAACTACCAGGAGCTAGTAGATAGAGCTCTCATGATAGAAGGGAAACAACAACAGATTGAAAACCGCAAAAGGAAGTATGGACAAGGGAAGTATAATTCTGGAGCCCAGCAGAAGCCACGATTTACCCCGAAGCCGGGAGGACAGTTTCAGCATACCCATGGAGGAGGTAGTTCGCACAACCATAATGGCTCCAAGAATGGTAATGGGAATGGAGGAGGAAACGGACAGAACCGCACCAACCCATCTACCCCAACCAAGAGAGATCTGAGTCACATTACTTGTTTCAAGTGCCAGAAGACGGGACATTACGCTACTGATTGTCCCGAAGCCCAAAATGGAAATGGCAATGGAAGCTCTGGGAAGAAGCCGAACCCGTTCAACAAAGGACATGTGAACCACGTGAGCGTGGAGGAGGTTGAAGCTCAGCCTGATGCAGTAATAGGTAAGTTTTTGGTTAAGTCATTTACTGCAACTGTTCTTTTCGATACTGGTGCATCGCATTCATATATATCAAGGGGATTCGTGAACAAGTTTAAGCTGTCCACCCAAGTTCTCAAAACCCCTATGTTAGTAACCTCGCCAGGAGCAGAGTATATGGCCACCCAAGGATGTTTTCAGATACCATTGGCCATTGGTAGGCATGTTTTCCCCTCAGACCTCATTGTTTTGGAATCGCAAGGTTTGGATGTGATTTTGGGAATGGATTGGCTATCATTGTATGGAGGAAACATCGATTGTGCCAGCAAGACTATTTTGCTTACCACCCCGGAAGGAAAAAGGATCAAGTATGTATCCAGGCATATGCCGAAGAGGACTCAAGTGAATTCCTTATCAGGAGTTGTACAGGAGGAAGTACCAGTGGTGAAGGACTATCCGGATGTATTTCCAGAAGAGTTGCCAGGCATGCCACCAGATAGAGACATTGAGTTTTTGATTGAACTTTTGCCAGGCACCGGGCCAATATCTAAGAGACTGTACAGGATGCCCGCTAAGGATTTGGAGGAAATTAAGAAGCAGATCAAGGAGTTACTGGATAAAGGCTATATTCGCCCAAGTTCGTCACCTTGGGGATCACCAGTACTTCTAGTGGAGAAGAAAGATGGATCGCTGAGGATGGTTGTTGATTACCGAGGATTGAATGAAGTGACCATCAAAAACAAGTACCCACTGCCGATGATCAATGATTTGTTTGACCGCCTGCAAGGAGCTAAAGTATTTTCCAAGATCGATCTACGATCAGGATACCATCAATTAAAGATTCGAGAGCAGGATATACCTAAGACGGCATTTACCACCAGATATGGATTGTATGAGTATACCGTTATGTCATTTGGACTGACTAACGCACCTGCCTATTTCATGAACCTGACGAACAAAGTGTTTATGGAGTTTTTGGATAAGTTCGTCGTGGTGTTCATTGATGATATTTTAATCTTTTCCAAGGATGAAGAAGAGCATGAGGAGCAATTACGATTGGTACTTGAGAAGCTCAGAGAACATCAGCTATATGCCAAGTTCAGCAAATGTGAGTTTTGGTTGAAGGAAGTTGGATTCCTTGGACATGTTATTTCTGGAGAAGGAATAGCAGTAGACCCTGCCAAGGTTGACACAGTGACAAGTTGGGAATCGCCCACTACAGTTGGAGAAATCCGGAGTTTTCTTGGACTTGCAGGATACTACCGGAGATTTATCGAAAATTTCTCAAGGATTGCTAAACCCATAACTGAGCTATTGAAGAAGGACACCAAATTCAATTGGACTGAGGATTGCGAAGCTAGTTTCCAAGAGTTGAAGAAACGATTGGTTACCTCACCCGTGTTAATTCTGCCAGATCAACGCAAGGACTATGAAGTTTATTGCGACGCTTCTCGTCGAGGACTTGGAGCAGTGCTTATGCAGGAAGGAAGAGTTGTTTCGTATGCTTCACGACAACTTAAACCCCATGAGAAGAATTATGCTACGCATGATTTGGAATTAGCAGCCGTGGTGCATGCATTGAAGACATGGAGACATTTTCTCATCGGAAACCATTGTGAGGTGTACACGGATCACAAGAGTTTGAAGTACATTTTCACGTAGAAGGAGTTAAATCTCAGGCAGAGGAGATGGTTGGAGCTCATCAAAGACTATGATATGAGATTGCATTATCACCCTGGAAAGGCTAACGTAGTAGCAGACGCGTTGAGCCGCAAGAGTCATGTCAACACCATCAAGACAGGAGAGTTACCTCAAGAGTTAGCCGAGGACATACGCGAGCTATGTTTGGAGATAGTCCCTAGAGGCTATTTAGCGACATTGGAGATTCAGTCTACCTTGATGGAAAGGATCAGAGAAGCTCAGAAGGCAGACAAGGAGATTGAAGAGATAAAGGAGAAGATGAGCAAAGGAAAAGCTAAGGGATTTCGTGAGGATGAGCACGATACCTTATGGTTTGAGGACCGCATATATGTGCCAAATGATCCGGAGATCAGGAAGTTGATTTTGCAAGAAGCCCACGATTCACCGTACTCGATTCACCCAGGGAATACCAAGATGTATTTGGATTTGAAGAATACTTTCTGGTGGACCGGAATGAAGAAGGATATTGCGGAGTTTGTAGCAGTTTGTGATGTATGTCAGAGAGTGAAGGCAGAGCATCAGAAGCCAGCAGGATTGCTACAGCCATTGCCGATACCCGAATGGAAGTGGGATAAAATAGGCATGGATTTTATCACAGGATTACCCAGGACCCGTTCAGGCTATGACGCGATATGGGTTGTAGTCGACCGTTTAACGAAAGTAGCTCATTTCATTCCAGTAAAGACCACTTACACCAGTGCTAAGTTGGCTAAGATATACATGACCAGGATAGTATGTTTGCATGGAGTTCCAAGGACTATTGTATCAGACAGAGGAACCCAATTTACCTCGAAGTTTTGGAAGCAGTTACATGAAACATTGGGAACCAGGCTGGAATTTAGTACAGCATTTCACCCACAGACTGATGGACAG
The DNA here is from genome assembly GCF_018294505.1 of Triticum aestivum. Taxonomy (NCBI): domain Eukaryota; kingdom Viridiplantae; phylum Streptophyta; class Magnoliopsida; order Poales; family Poaceae; genus Triticum; species Triticum aestivum. The sequence continues at coordinate 377,900,618 of NC_057802.1, forward strand.
ACCGAGAGAGTCAACCAGATTTTGGAGGACATGTTGAGAGCATGTGCGCTAGATTATGGATCTAGTTGGGACGACAATTTGCCATATGCAGAGTTTTCATATAACAACAGTTATCAAACCAGTTTGAAGATGGCCCCTTTCGAAGCCTTGTACGGAAGGAGGTGTAGAACACTGTTGTTATGGGACGAAGTTGGAGACCGTCAGTTGTTTGGACCAGATTTGATTAAGGAGTCTGAACAGAAAGTGAAGTTGATTCGTGATAGGCTCAAGGTAGCCCAGTCCAGGCAGAAGAGTTATGCTGATTCTAAACGCAAGGAGACAGTTCACGAAATCGGAGACAGAGTGTATCTTCGAGTATCACCACTTCGTGGAGTGAAGCGCTTTGGAGTTAAGGGAAAGTTAGCGCCTCGTTTTATCGGACCATACCGAGTGTTGGAACGTATGGGAGAAGTTGCCTACAAGCTGGAATTGCCCGAAGGATTGTCTGAAGTACATGATGTATTTCATGTTTCGCAGTTGAAGAAGTGCCACGCAGAGATGGCTGAAATACCGCTAAGAGATACTGTGCCACTGGAAGCAATTCAGTTGGAAAGTGATTTGACCTATGAGGAGAAGCCAGTTAAGATTCTCGAGTATGCCAGCCGAGTTACACGCAGCAAGGTCATCAAGTTTTGCAAAGTTCAGTGGAGTCACCACACAGAAGATGAGGCCACCTGGGAGCGAGAGGAAGATCTACGGAAAAACCACTCCCACCTGTTTTCTAGCCAACCCGAATCTCGAGGGCGAGATTCATCTTAAGGGGGGTAGGTTTGTAACATCCCAAATTTTCAATTTGGAATGTTATACATAGATCATCATTTCATATCATGTTTTATTGCATTTTGACAAATCCTCGATAAAGCCTAAGCAACTCAAGGACCCTCGGAGAGAGTTGGGGATTTTCTCGAATCTTCTTATTTGATTTTTCAAACGAGGATTGGGATTTTAATTATTTTTCTCTCCGGAAAAATATTTCATTTTTAAAATGAACGAGAGGAGAAAATATGAATTCTCCAAAACAATTGAAAAACTGGAGGAAAAATGTTAAAATCATTATTTGGAATTTATTTAATTTTATTTGCAATTTTTATTGCATTTAAAAATATGCATGTTTTCAAAATGTTTATTTTTGATTTTAAAAATGTTCACCCTATTCTAGATTTTCTAACTAGACGGGGAAAATTTATTTCATATTTTTCTAAGATTTATTTATTTTTCTACCCATTTTTCTTCGCGGAACTTAAAAAAAACGCGCCCACGCGCCGACTGGGCCAAAGGCCCAGCCGACGGCCCGCCTCGCCGGTTTCCTCTTCCCGCACGGCCGCCGGAGTCCGGCCGAGCCACGACGCCGCCGCCGCCTCGGTTGCCCCTCCCCCAAGCCGGCTTCCCCCCTCCATATATATAGCCCCCCCTCGCCTCCTCACCCGACGCCGTCGCCCGCCGCACCCGCCGCCCCGCC
>NC_057802.1:377902673-377930661 GCF_018294505.1 Triticum aestivum
GAGCCCCGCACCCCGCCCCGCCGGAGCCCTCGCCGGAGTAGCCCGACGAGGTACTGCCACTGCCGTTTTGCGTTGACCGGTTTTTTTAAAAAAAAATCCCTTCGTTTTTAAAAAAAACCCTAGATCGGTTTTTTTTCGGTTTTCTTATTTCACGAGCGTTCACTGAACTGTTCGTTTTAACGAACGCATTCATCGGTTTTTTCTCTGTTAACGAGCGTTCGTTATTTAACCATTCGTCCGTTTTTCTTTTTCGGCGGATTTTCTCGTTATTTTCTCAGATTCGATTTCTGATCGAATCTTCGTTTCTGTTTAACTTTTCGCTCGTTTATCGGAATCAGGTGATTCAAGCGCCTAGAGTTTCGTCTCGAAATTCTCTTTCCGTTTAACCTACTCAAACAAGATTTTGCCACAGTAAAATTTGACCTAGATCCAGATTAGCAAACGAAGTTTTCTTTCTTTAGCCGTTTGACTTTCGTTGCTTCTTTCGAGTTGATTCTTTTTGCAAACCGGAGTTCTTAAGTTGAACTTTCTGGTTGGATCTTTCTATCGATTTTTACCTGTGCATTAGATGAGTACTGATTGTATGCTTGTTTGTTTTGCGATAGAATACCCGGAGTGTGCCGCTTGTTACTTCGACTCGTTAGCTTTTGCGGATCATCAGCAAGGCAAGTAACACTTTGATCATACCCCGTTCATACCCAGTTTTTATTGCATTAGATCTATTCCTCAAACACATTGCATGATTAGGATCTAATAAACTGTGGGTATTGGGAAGTAGTTGAGGTAGTACCTATTACCTGTTTTCTTATCAAACCCTTGGGAGTTACTTCTACGTTGCTTTTATTATTGCCGTGCTATGCTCGTAGACGTGGTTTTGGGTTTGAGAGATATTCATGACAGATGTGAGTGTTTAATAATGGTTTAACGTAAGGTGGCAACTAAAACTCACATCTGGGTGGATTGAGACACCTGGAGAACCCAGTGTTGTCTGTATGTATAAGGTCCGCCACCCAGGCTCAAAGGGATCATAAGATTGTTCATGCTAGAAACTTCCGTGTGCAGCCACAAGCTATTATGGGCTCTAGCATAGCTGAGTAGGTTACAGGATCTCTTGAAGAGGTGGACTAGCAGATGTAGGGGAAAGTAGGTGTACCGGTCCATCCAGAGTAGAGAGTGACTGTTTCTGAAAGACTGTGTCTCGGTCATCCGTTTCTCAAACATCATGCTGTGCGAGAATCAAGCGGAGGCGATCGAGTCTTGTGGGGAAAAGTGCACAAACCTCTGCAGAGTGTACAAACTGATCATGATTAGCCGTGTCCCCGGTTATGGACAACTTGAGTATCTAGTACCTGGATTATCATTTGAATCTCATCACCGTGATACTATTAATTAATTTTGTTGGGTTAATGATGATACTTAATTGGGATTGAGTTGGAGGTACCTTCTCAATGTTTCAACCACCATGATAGTTAAATAAAATTTATTCCTTTGTAGTAGGATAAAATTGGCTTTCCGCAAAAATGTAACCATAGAGCTTTCCACCAGCCATATATGCATATAGAATAGCATTATTATTGTTCATTGCTCTCTATGTGTTACTTTGCCAGCATATTCCATGTGCTGACCCGTTTTCGGGCTGCAACGTTTCATGTTGCAGACTTTTCAGACGACGAGTAAGGTGCCTTAGGTCGTGGTCTTATACTCAGTGATGCCGCTGGAGTTGATGGACTCACTTATCTTCCAAGTCTTCCGCTGTTATCGTTTTTAGATGGCCTTAAGCCATGTTTATCATACTTTATCTCTTTGGAGATATTCGATGTAATAAGTGTGTGATTGCTACTCTGTTATAAATCCTCCATTTGTACTGTGCGTGTCAGCATTACTGATCCAGGGATGACACTGGTGTACAGCAGCAGAGGCCATTTGAGGTCTGGTTGCTACACGACTGCGCCACCTATTGATTAATAGTGGCCATGCCGGATTCCAGGGATGGGTCAAATCCCTTAGGGTCATTACGGGTTAATGGTAGTGGTGATCTAATGCTAGGATAACCTATGCCAGTCTGGCTGCTCTGATACCATCTCCTGTGGCACCCCGATCCGCATGGAGAAGGGGCCTTCGCACGTCAGCCCAGGATTACGCCTGACGCACGACAGGTCCATGATACAGCATTCCAGGTACAATAATATTCATCAAATACATGTGTATATGATTACATCATTGATGAATACAATTATCTAGCATATCCCTAAGGCTATTAAATGGCAGCGGAAGTCTATTTAAATGGCGGCGGAAGTCTTGGTTTGGCAGCGTCTCATCTAGGCTGGGCTCCACAACTCACAGGACTGGCAAGATTACGGCCTAGCACGACGGAACAAGCGAACAATTCGGGCACGACCTACAAAACTGGCATGACACGCCAGGTCAGTACATTGAATGTACTTGCAAGACAACCAAATACATAGCATCCAAATAAACAGATGACAAAGCAAGAACCAAGCATATGCAACAGTCTACTTCAACACAACTTCTAAGCATGGCATGATATTAACTAGAAACATAAATCAAACTAAGCATGAACACACATCATAGCAATCTACTAGCATGGCATATCAAATTTACTTCTAACATAACAACAACAAAGCATAGCATATCAAAACATGGCATGACATCATGAAACTATGCTGGAAATAAACTACCAGTTACCTCCCGTGAAGACATGTTGTAATAACCTTATGCAACAATCACTTACTCTGCCACGGCTCCTCGGAGCACACGCATGACTTACCGAGACCCCGTCTCGGGGTCATAACAACACATCATTGTGACTTCTCATGATTTTCCCATAGTCCAAGTCATCACATGATTTGTCACATTTTAATTATCACACAAGTTATTAGCAGATTTATCCTCCATTTCGACCGAGACCTGATAGTGTGACCTACTACGAACTTGTGCCCATGACCGAGGACGCCGCTATCGATAGATTAAATACACTCTGCAGAGGTAGCGCACTTTACCCACACTACGGAACCCTGGCCTCGCACTCCCATACGTGCGGACCAAAGCGTTCCGAAAAAACCGAGCTACTGCCATGACACTCTCCCGGCCACTCCGACCAACACCCCCTTGGGGTTCAGTCCTGGGTGGCCCCGTGTCTACCAAAGACACCAACGGCCACCGTCGTGGCAAAGCGGTCCCAAACGGGGACAAGGTACCATAAAAACAAAAATGAGCACACAAGGTTATGTCCGCCTACCTGATCAGGGTAGCGCGTGCCCATAACCTTCCCTCGCGGGAGGCACCGGCGAGAGGCATGACAATAGACCCAGCTAGGACCTCCCCATAAGGTAAATAGGGTTGCACTAGAGAAAGCTCGAGTTGGGTGGCACTATGATATCCCAGTGATGATGGAGGAGGTTTGTAATTAAGTCATATTATGAACTTCTCCATCATCAATCATCATGCGAGCATTACTAACATGAATGCAACAAATAACATGCAACATACTGATGCAGTACAAAACATCAAGCATTTCAAAAGGACAATGATAGCATGCGAAACATGGCAATCCCAAGTACTAGCAAACTTATCAGTGCAACAGAATTATCATAGCATCGATACTACTAACATGAAACTAAACTAGACAGAGTCATGATATTATTAGTAACAACAGCAAACTAGCATGTCAACTTATTTTATGAAAGCATAAGCATGCAAGACACATAACAAAAACATATAGCACCACTATAATAACAGTAGAAGGAACAGACAAGAAACTACTGCAACTAAACACACACACGAGGTGCAAGCAAAGTCAACATGCAAGTTCGGGGCTCATGATAAGAGGTTGGCTTGCCTGGGGTTGAGAGATACTCTGGGAAAAAGTGTGGAACGATCGCGGAAAGAATTTGCCGGAAACAGTTCTCTCTCGGAGGGGGCTGTTTACGTGCAAGGGCAAAGTGGTCATTTTCAGAATGTCAAAACATGGTCAAAGTGTGACCAACAGAACGGGCTCGACGAGACGAAGAAGTGGGCTTTGGAATCACATCATTTGGAGTTGGGAGTAAAAAGATACGATCATTTAAAGCCCAGGGACTAATCTGCAAAAATAACTTCTACAAACAGGTCCCTTGCAGTTTAAACAGAACGCGTGTTTCTCAGAAAAACGCTTTCCGGAGAGGAAAACGCATTCTAGACCGAAGAAGAAGCGAATACGCTTTCGGTTAAGGGAAGGCGTACTCCGCGGAGTACGTCTCCATTTAACCACGTCAGCGAGGGGCGGGGCCGGGCCTTGTGGCGCTTACAGGCGGGGCCCACCACAGCTCTTCTCTCTCCTTTCGCCTCCATCTTCTTCCCCCGACTCGCGCCTGCAGAAAAGAGATGGGCCGCCGGCACCGGCGCTTGCTTGGCCATCTCCGGCCGCCTCCGGTGGAGCTCGGAACACCGGAGCGTTCACGACGGCGAGGCGCACCCGTTCCCCCACCATTCGAACGCCAGGGAGCAACGGGCAGGATGGGAACATGGCCGTGGCGGACGGGGCTTCGGCCGAAGATAGAGGACGAGGCCATGGCGACTCCGGCGACTAACGGAGGGGCTGCAGGAGAGGCCATGGTGGCTGGGTGACCTACTAGAGGTGGAAGACGGAGGAGAGGGGCTTCGGTTTGCTGGAATCGGAGTGGACAGGGGTGGCGGTCATGGCGATGGGGAGGGGTCAGAGAGGCTCGGGAGCTCGGGGGAGAGGCTTGGGAGGGGTTGTGAGTTGCGAGAGAGCTCGAGGGCTGCTTATATAGCCACGGGGAAGAGCTCTAGGGGAGGGGAGGAGGTGACACGCGGCACGACTACGTGTCCGTGGGCCAGCGACGCGCACGCGCGGCCAAGGGTCATGGGGAGTGGCCGAAAGTGATGAGGGGGACGCGGACGAGTGCCAGGGGTTCACAGAGATGAGGGACGCTCGCGGACGAGAGGGGGAAGGGGACAAGAGCGAGGAAGCGACGGTGCACACGGGCAGGAACTGTGCGGCAACGACGACGGTTCAACAGGGAAGCAAATGAAGGGGGCGAGCTGTCCAGAGGGAAGAGGACGTCGAGGGGGAGTCGTGTGACAAGCTTGGACGAGCCAGAACCGGCCGGAGCGGTGTTGCTGTTGTCGACAGCGGAGAGACCACCGTTTTGGGCTGGCATTGCCCGTGGTCACCATGGACAAAGCACGTTCTGGTCGTCAACTAAGTGCCAAGCCCTGTCCACAGCGTAGTCCTTCCAAGGCTCATTAAGAATGAGGTGATGGCACAGGCAGAGGTGTAGAGAGCAGACGGAACCAAGCTCGACAAGTTTGCTGTTGCAAACTTGGCCACATCTTGGTGATCAAATCAGAGAGGTTAAGGGCTAAACTGGTTGTCTGGGAGGTTTAGGGTAGCAAAGACTATACTCCTGGAAAGTTTGAGATCATTTGGACAAGTATTTAGCATAGTTGAAGTGCAACTGCCAAATCTGGTCCAGAAAACAAATGATGAACAAGCACTCACTAGGAGTGTTGGATTGGGCTAAAACTTGGCAAAGCTTCCTGATTTGGTCATGTTTAGATGCTGCAAAAAGATCATACCAAATGGAGTTGCCAAATTGGTACTTGTTTCACAAGCATCACATCTGACCAGAAACTTTGGAAAAATCCAGGAAAATATTGGCTGCATGAAATGAGCCAAAATTTGTTGGAGATAGGTTATATGGATAGGAGAAGGCCAGGGAATATTTTCAGCCATAATGGAGCAAGATAAAATATACTTGCTTCACAAACTAAAAATTTGGACAGAATCAAAGAATTGCTCCTGTGCTCACATAGTTCAATGGAATGATCTGAATTTTGGATCAGGGTGATGATATGGTCATTAGAGATTGCTGGAAAAGTTTCAACTCATTTTGACCATCTATGATGGTACTTCCTTCACAGACAAGCAATCTGAACAGAAACTTTGAAAAATTGCACAGGGACCTAGGATGAATGGATTGATCTCATCTTTGGTATCTGTCGTGGAATTGTCACGCAGATGTCCTCAAGCTAGGACTTAGTCGTGGAGCCATCGCCGCTAGGAAGCTTGAAGGGGTTAATGGGACAAGGAACACGAGGGTTATACTGGTTCGGCCCCTTACGGTGAAGGTAAAAGCCTACGTCCAGTTGAGGTGGTATTGATTAGGGTTTCGAGGACCAGGGAGCTTAATTGCTATGCCTGGCTCTCAACGAGATCTTACTTGTCCCAAAACCGCTGCCGGGTCATCCCTTTATATAGGGAGGCTGACGCCCAGCAGCTCTCAGAGTCCCGGACGGCTCATAAGAGTGTCCGGCTCGGACTCTCAATTACTCTTGCCTTACACTACAAGTTCTACCATAATAATGATTATAACTACGGGCCTTAAGCCGTATCCGGGTCTTAAGCCCATCTTTGGCCCACCGTCTTCAAGCTTAGCGCCGGGCTTCTGGCAATGACCATATGAGTAACCCGGCCCCTCCTGGCGGGTGACTCTAAGGTCTATATCCTCAACATTAGGCCCCAGATTGATTTGAGCCGGCTCATGTCAATCTTCCATCCTTTCGACAGGAAATCTCCGGCTTACAATTGTGTGAATGTCATAACCCGGCGTGACGTCATCCTCTGGACTCCGGCTAATCCGCCGTGACGTCATCTTCCATTAAGTCCGTTTTTTACTCCACCAGATCCGCAACGGATCTTATCTTTAGTGCCATCCCGAAAATCGAGGCGTTTCATGTGGAGATAACCATGCCGCGGTCTCCTCGTTTCTCGCGCCCACTTATGAGCTCGCCCTTATAAATAGTCCGGCCCGACGGGCCTTCAGCCACTCCTCTTCTTCGTCTTCTTCCTCTGTCACCCGAGAGCTCGAACTCCGCCGCCGCCGCCGCGCCCCCAGTCTTCGTCAACCTTGGCCGCTGCATCACCCTGACTCGGTCCAGACAAACGGCGGCAACCTCCGCATCTCTTCAGCACCGGTAAGTCCTCGCTACCCCGTAGAACAGATCTGCAGTAGGGTTCGTCCGTGTTCTTCGCCGTCGCCCACAAGCTCCGGTAGTTTTCATTTTTACTGCCCTTTTTTGATCTTAGCCTTGTATAGAACCACTGCGGTAGCTGTTTAGCACCCATTTCTCATGCACGTAGACTTCTTTTTACTACGTAAAGGCCTCGTTCGAGCTCAAGAACTCCCCTGCGTCTGTTTTTTAGGTCTAGAAATTTTCTTTTGACCGACCATTTTGATCCAAAATATTTACTGCAATGTGTGAAACCTGTTTTCACCACACTTAGTAAAAAACTGCACCTGTCAAGTCTTGGCGGTTTACATTTCCGGTTTAAACAAACCATGCGCCGTAGAATCTTCCGACTCAAAGGAGACCGTGCGCCATAGAATTTTCTGGCTCATCTGTGATAAGGCCGTAGACAATCGAATTACTCTCAATAATTCGGGTGGCTTAAATAACCCGCTGCACCTAGATATATGTCATTAGTCCCCTCCATAAGCCGCCACTTTAACCTTGACCTGTAAATTTCCTCCGGCTTATAATTAAACCGGACGTTTCCTTTTATCATAGGCTGCCGACTTTCATCATGCCTCCCAAAGCTCCTAAAGCCTCCATCACTTGCAATTGGATGAGGTCCAATGTCACCAACGAGACCTTAGCAGATTTTGTCAAGTCAGGCTATCTGCCCAAGAAGGACGTCATGTCCTACCGTGCCCCCGACCCATCAGAGGAGAGACCACAGCCAAGGGACGGGGAGGTGGTCATTTTTGCGGATCACATGAGCCGGGGCTTCGCACCGCCCGGCTCAAAGTTTTTTAGAGACGTGCTGAACTTCTTTGACCTGCGGCCACAAGATATAGGACCCAACTCGGTGTCCAACATATGCAATTTCCAAGTGTTCTGCGAGGTTTACCTTGGAGAAGAGCCCAGTCTACTGCTCTTCAGAGAGCTTTTCTACTTGAACCGCCAGAACGAGTGCGCCAACGGGCCAAGTTTGGAGCTAGGCGGCATCTCCATTCAGAGACGGAGAGACTGTCTTTTCCCTTATGCCGAGCCGCCGACTCACCCAAAGGACTGGAATCTGACGTGGTTCTATTGCCAAGACACGTCACCGGCTGACGAGAGCCCGCTGCCCGGCTTTCGCCCTTCACGTCTAGAGCCAACTCACCCTCTGTCTGACAGGTTAACTCAGGCAGAGCGCCAACCTCTGCTCCCCACCATCAACAAGATCAAGTCTCACCTGGGCAATGGTCTCAACGGAATCGATCTGGTCCGGGTCTGGATCTCGTGGCAGGTGATCCCATTGAGCCGCCGCCCCGGCTTAATGTGCGAATACACGGGCCGAAAGGATGACCCCCAGAGACACAGCCGCAACGATCTTCCTGAAGATGTTGCAGAGGATATGACCAAGGCTCTCTTGAACGAGAGCCTGGCAGACTGCGGGAAGACCGGGTTAGCCCCCTTCTGCAAGACCAACCCAGCCCCAGCGGTAAGCCGCTGATCTGAACATCTTATCTTCTTCTGTATATAACTTTCATCTGAACCCTTTAAGAAATCATCATTGTGTTTCTCAGGCTGATGACAAATTTTGGAAGGTCAAATATGACCATGAGGCGGCCAAGAAGGCCAGAAAGGCAAAGAAAGCCGCCAAGAAAGCCGCTCCCCCTAAGAAGGGAAGTAGGCCTACTGCTTCGGAGCTGATGCAATTAAGCGACAGCTCCGAGTCATAGGTAACCCCTGAACCTGTAAGCTCTTGCTATATCTGCTATTTATCTCTGTCCGCCTTATCAATCCTATTTATCAACAGGATGACACCGGAGCAAGTAACCCGGTGGTTGAAGAGGTAATGTCACTTTCCTCCGACTCGGAGCCCTTGCCAAGGCTGAAAGTCCGAAGGGTAACCCGGAAAGTAAGCTTTTCACATCCTTTAGCTTATCAAGATCCTCAATTTATTTTGAAGCGACAGGTTCATGAGAGCCGGCGTCACACCCGGACCAACAAGGACACTGACCTCACCTCCGGGTTACCTGACACATCGAGGAAATGCCAGACCGAGGTGATCTCAAAATTGTACCCTTTTCATCCTTTGGCAGGTGTTATACGTCAACCGCTCAACTCTTCTGACTCAAATTATCAGGAAACTTCCCCCTCTTCTGGCGACTCTATGCAGTCAAGCCTGCCGGCTTTCAAGACCGTGCCCGACTCTATGTTGTACTTTGTCTTTACTCACACTATTATGCTTAACTTTTCTGTCCTTTCAGTGCCCAGGCCAAGCTCACCAAGAGGGCGAAGAAAACCAAGCCGGTCGAAGAGCCGGATTTGCCTGAGCCGGAGGTAGCAGATCAAGAACCGCCAGCTGCCTCCGCTCCCGAAGCCACCGCTCCAACCAATAAGGCAGCTGCAGAAGCTTCTGCTAACCCGGAGGCCTCCGGCTCGGCTCAACCAGCAGATGATCCGGACGTGGTAATCACCCGAACGGAATTTGTTGAGCCGGGGAGACCTACCGCGCTGGCCAAGTGCTCCGCCAAGGGGGAGTTGCTATAGCCCCGCCGGGTTAATCTTGACCTCTCCGACTACGCCAACCTGAGCATCGGAGAGCTCGTCTCCGGCTATGTCAGCCAAGTGCACAAGAGCCGGGACGTAGAGATTGCCAGGGTGAACCAGATTCAGCAGAAGTCTGAGGTATTATTCTTCTGTCTTCTTACTTACTGCATAGTTACCCTTACCATGCTAGCCCCCAAGTCGATGACTTATGATTGAGTATGTTGTAGACTTAAGTTCCGGCTTATTTCCATGAACCGGTAGTTTGTAGATAGGAACGTTCGATATGCATTAGCCCCCAAGTGCCAAGTGTCTTTGCTTGAAAAACACTTGGGACTTTAAATTTGTATAATAACTGTTCATGCTATAACCCGGAAATTTACGCAGGCTGCTGGCAAGAAGCTTGAGGCTGACATCTCTGATCTCAAGACCCGGCTGAAGACGCAAGAAACTGAGACACGAAAAGCAAATGCTAAATTTGTGTCCAGTATTGCTGCACAGGAGAAGCTGAAGACGGACTTCGACGCGGAACGGAGAGCCTGGGACGAAGAGAAGGCTGCTCTGGTGAACCGGGCCGAACAGGCGGAGAAGACTCTCTCAGAGAAGACCGCCGAACTCTCCGGCTTAAAGCGCCAAGTGTCCCAGATGGTTGCCGCAATCTTCGGTAAGTCATTTTACTGGCTTTCATCAAGTTTGTAGTCTTTATATCTCATAACTTACCCTTGTCGGCGGCTTATCTTATTCTGTTAAACAGGTCCCAGAAGTGCCAACCTCAACCAGAGTGTGGTAACCAAGCTGAAGGCCGTGTACACCCTGGTGGAGCAACTCTACACCGGGTCACAGCGTGCCTTGGCTGTGGTGGCCCTATCCAACGAGGTGCCGACTCACCTGGCGGAAGTGCTTCGCCGGCTCGCCGTTCTTCCTCAGCGTATCCAAGAGCTGCGACGGGCATCTGCAAGAGCCGGAGCTATCGCCGCACTGAGCCGGGCCAAGGCTTTCCTTCCCGAGTTAGACCCGGCGGGCATCGCCCTCGGCTATCCAAGTATGAAGGAAGACGGCACGGCCTTCGACCAAAGAGACTTTGCCGCCTGCGTGAAGATCGTGCGCCCGGTGGCCACCCTTATTGGAAACGACACAGATCTGACCAAGTACCAGCCGGGTTACAATGCGGAAAATCAGAGGATCCCGACCCCACGCTATGAAGCCCTCAGCTTAATCCCACCGGCTCGTCAGCACACCTTCGCCCCGGAGATTGACCCGCCCGGGTTAATTGACGAGGAAGCTCAATTCGAAGCTCTGAGCGGCATCGACTGGAAGTCGTCGACTTTCCAGACCTTGGGAACAGCCGGAGGAGAAGAGAGGGACGAGCCGGAGACTTCAACCCCAGCAAGCGTCGTAACTCTGCTGGCGGCTTATCAAACAATGCCTCACCCTTTTGGACTCAATGAGTCTTGTAATAGAGTAGGACCAACACTTTATCTTTGCAATGCCATCGTGCATGCATTGAATGCTGAAGTCTATTGAAGTTGTCTCCTTTATATTTCTCCGGGTCATTCATTCTCCTTAGTCTCAAATAATTGTCTTTAACTATCCTGCATAGAAAGACGAATCACAAGTCTCTAGGCGGCTTATCGCACTGAGAATCGTAGTTTTAGACATATAACCCGGAAGATGAATTGAAAAAGACTGGTCCTCAATCATGTCCTTGACATACTCGTAATAACACACTTACCGGACTGTAAGCATACTCCGGTTTACCAATCTTAAAAAGTCTATTGTATTCAACTAGTACTGTAGATCAAAGTTTAAGCTGGCAAGGTGAGACCCGGTCGTACACACTTTGAAATAATCAGAAGAAACTTGCTATAAAGCAGAAGAACTTAGGGGCTTCCGGTTCGAATACGACCAGAGACCCGGCCCAAAGGGGTTATGCTAGGATTCGAATACGATCATATAGCCCCCAGTGGGTGTGGCAATGCCAATCAAGAGGGTACCGACAGCTATGTTCTCTTTGGTTCGAATACGACCCATGTTTGAACAGGAAGCCCCCAAATGACTTTAAGAATTGTTTAACGACGCTGATTCGAATACGATCCACGTCGGTTCTCAAAGGGGTTAAACTAAGATTCAAATATGATCAAAGAAAATTCCCCAAATGACTTTAAGAATTGTTTAACGACGCTGATTCGAATACGATCCACGTCGGTTCTCAAAGGGGTTAAACTAAGATTCAAATATGATCAAAGAAAATTCCCCAATGAGCTCGGCACTTTGCCAATCAAATGGGTATCGACAGCTATGTTCTCTTTGGTTCGAATACGACCCATGTTTGAACAGGAAGCCCCCAAATGACTTTATTGCTTACGGCTAGATTCGAATATGATCATAAGCCGGATCCTCCTTCAAGTTATCATGTAATCTTGCAATGAAAATAACACGTGCACATTTGGAGGAGAAAAAAGGACAGAGGTCCTGCTTTATTGCTTATCATAATATATACATGGTTTAGAGAAATATGTACATTATGAGAGCCAGTGGCTCAAGTGTAGTAAGGCCGAAGCTGAGCTATGTTCCACGGCCGACGGGTTTCTTCCTCCGACTTACGTGAATCTTTGTGCTCCCGAATGTCAATGAGGTAATATGACCCGTTGTGCAAATTCTTGCTGACCACAAAGGGCCCTTCCCAAGGTGGGGATAGCTTGTGCGCATCTGTTTGATCTTGGATGAGCCGGAGCACAAGATCGCCTTCCTGGAAGACCCGGGATTTAACCCGGCGACTATGATAATGGCGCAGGTCTTGTTGGTAAATCGCTGAGCGGGCTGCTGCCACATCACGCTGCTCGTCCAACAAGTCAAGAGCATCTTGGCGCACCTGCTCATTATCCGCCTCAACATAAGCCGCCACTTGAGGCGAGTCATGACGGATGTCACTGGGGAGGACTGCTTCTGCCCCATAAACCATGAAGAAAGGCGTAAAACCTGTAGACCTGTTAGGAGTAGTGTTGATGCTCCATAACACGGAGGGAAATTCCTCCACCCAACAACCCGGCGTCCATTGCAAAGGGACCAAAAGCCGGGGCTTGATGCCCTTCAGAATCTCCTGATTAGCTCTCTTAGCTTGACCATTGGATTGAGGATGAGCCACTGAGGTAACATCAAGTCGGATGTGCTCTCGTTGACAAAACTCTTCCATGGCGCCTTTGGATAAATTGGTGCCATTGTCAGTTATAATGTTGTGTGGAAAGCTAAAGCGAAAAATCACCTTTTTCATAAATTGAACCGCCGTGGCTGCATCACACTTGCTAACTGGCTCCGCTTCAACCCACTTGGTAAATTTGTCAACTGCCACCAAGAGGTGGGTCTTCTTATCCTTGGACCTTTTAAAAGGCCCAACCATATCAAGCCCCCAGACCGCAAAGGGCCAAATAATTGGGATCATCCTCAGCTCCTGATCCGGCACATGAGCCCGTCGTGAGAACCTTTGGCAACCATCACATTTACTGACCAAGTCCTCCGCATCAGCATGAGCCGTCAGCCAATAAAAACCATGACGAAAAGCCTTGGCCACAAGAGATTTTGAGCCGGCGTGATGGCCACAATCCCCTTCATGAATCTCACGCAAGATCTCTTGACCTTCCTCAGGGGAGACACAATGCTGGAATGCTCCCGTAACACTGCGGTGATGCAACTCACCATTGATAAAAATCATTGACTTAGCCCGCCGGGTTATTTGTCTGGCCAAAGTTTCATCCTCAGGCAACTCTCCCCGGGTTATGTAAGCCAGATAGGGCATTGTCCAGTCCGGTATTATGTGGAGAGCCGCCACCAATCGTGCCTCCGGGTCAGGGACAGCCAAGTCTTCCTCTGTAGGCAACTTAACAGAAGGGTTATACAGGACATCCAGGAAGGTATTAGGCGGCACCGGCTTCCGCGGAGAGCCCAGCCGGCTTAGGGCATCAGCCGCCTCATTCTTCCTGCGATCAATGTGTTCTACTTGGTAGCCCTGAAAGTGCCCAGCAATGGCATCAACTTCGCGGCGATAAGCCACCATGAGAGGGTCCTTGGAGTCCCACTTTCCTGATACTTGTTGAGCCACCAAATTTGAGTCGCCAAAGCACCTTACCCGGCTCAAGCTCATCTCCTTAGCCATCCGAAGGCCGTGGAGCAAGGCCTCATACTCAGCCGCATTGTTAGTGCAAGGAAACATCAACTATAGCACATAATGGAACTTGTCACCTTTAGGGGAAGCCAATACGACTCCAGCCCCCGAGCCCTCCAACTGCCTGGACCCCTCAAAGTGTATAGTCCAGTATGTGTTATCTGGCTTTTGCTCGGGCACTTGTGACTCTGTCCAATCATTGATGAAATCCACCAAGGCCTGAGACTTAACAGCAGTGTGTGGCACGTATTTCAGACCATGAGGTCCAAGCTCTATAGCCCACTTAGCCACTCTCCATGTGGCTTCTCTGTTTTGAATGATATCACCAAGAGGGGCAGAACTGACCACAGTGATGGGATGACCCTGGAAATAATGCTTAAGTTTCCGGCTCGCCATGAACACACCATAAACAAGCTTCTGCCAATGCGGATACCGCTGCTTGGACTCAATGAGCACTTCGCTGACATAATAAACCGGCCGCTGAACCAAATGCTCCTTACCCTCTTCCTTGCGCTCCACCACCACGGCCACACTGACGGCTCATGTATTAGCAGCCACATACAGTAATAAAGGCTCCTTGTCAACTGGAGCAACAAGGACTGGGGGCTCTGCCAGCTGCTTCTTCAAATCCTCAAAGGCGGTATTAGCTGCATCATTCCAGACAAAGTTATCAGTTTCCTTCATCAACTGGTATAATGGCATGGCCTTCTCACCCAAACGGCTTATAAACCGGCTTAAAGCAGCGATGCGACCCGCCAAGCGCTGAACGTCATTTATACACGCCGGCTTAGCCAGGGAGGTGATGGCCTTGATCTTCTCCGGGTTAGCTTCAATACCTCTGTCAGAAACCAAAAAACCCAAGAGTTTGCCTGCAGGAACACCAAAAACACACTTGGCCGGGTTAAGCATCATCTTGTACACCCGGAGATTATCAAAGGTTTCCCTTAAATCATCTATCAGGGTTTCCTCCTTTATGGACTTAACCACAATATCGTCCACATAAGCATGAACATTGCGCCCAATCTGGTTATGAAGACAGTTTTGTACACAACGCTGATAAGTCGCCTGTGCACACTTGAGTCCAAAGGGCATAGACACGTAGCAGAAGGCTCCAAAGGGAGTGATGAATGCCGTCTTCTCCTGGTCCTTAACTGCCATTTTAATCTGATGATATCCGGAGTAAGCATCCAAGAAACTTAAGCGCGCACAACCTCCCGTAGCATCAATGATTTGATCAATACGGGGAAGGGCAAAAGGATCAGCCGGACACGCTTTGTTTAAGTCCGTGTAGTCCACGCACATCCGCCAAGTGCCGTTCTTCTTGAGTACGAGTACCGGGTTAGCTAACCACTCTGGGTGAAAGACTTCAACAATAAACCCGGCCGCCAAGAGCCGGGCCACCTCTTCTCCAATGGCTTTCCGCCTCTCTTCATTAAACCGCCGAAGGAATTGCCGGACCGGCTTAAATTTCGGATCAACATTGAGAGTGTGCTCAGCGAGTTCTCTAGGTACACCTGGCATGTCGGACGGCTTCCATGCAAAAATGTCCCTATTCTCACGGATGAACTCGATGAGCGCGCTTTCCTATTTTGGATCCAGATTGGCACTGATTCTAAACTACTGAGATGAATCTCCAGGAACGAAATCAACAAGTTTAGTCTCATCAGCCGACTTAAATTTCATTGCCGGCTCATGCTCCGTAGTCGGCTTTTTCAGAGAGGTCATATCTGTTGGGTCAACATTGTCTTTGTAAAACTTCAACTCCTCTGTTGCACAAACAGATTCTGCGTAAGCTGCATCGCCTTCCTCACACTCCAGGGCCACCTTCCGGCTTCCATGAACCGTAATGGTTCCGTTATGACCCAGCATCTTGAGCTGTAAATACACGTAACACGGCCGTGCCATGAACTTGGCGTAAGCCGGCCGCCCAAATATGGCATGGTACGGACTTCTTATCTTAACCACCTCAAAGGTCAATTTTTCCACCCTGTAGTTGTGCTCATCTCCAAAGGCCACTTCCAACTCGATCTTGCCGACTGGATAAGCCGACTTACCAGGTACCACATCGTGGAAAATAGTGTTTGACTGGCTGAGGTTCTTATCAATCAACCCCATACGACGGAACGTCTCATAATAGAGGATGTTGATGCTGCTGCCTCCATCCATGAGCACCTTAGAGAACTTATATCCTCCCACCTGAGGAGCCACCACCAGGGCCAAGTGACCTAGATTATCCACCCGGGGAGGGTGATCCTCCCTACTCCACACTATAGGCTGCTCAGACCACCGCAAGTAGCGTGGAACCGCCGGCTCAACAGCATTCACAACCCTCTTATGAAGCTTCTGATCCCGCTTACACAGACTGGTGGTAAACACATGATACTGTCCACCGCTAAGCTGCTTTGGATTGGTCTTATAACCTCCCTGCTGCTGTTGATGACCCTGGCCAGAAGGCTGATTAAAGCCCCCTTGACCGTTCTGAGGGTTAGAATTTGAGCCGCCGCCCGGGCCATGAAAGCCGGCGGCGCCTGAGCCGCCGCCCGGGCCATTGTAATTATTAAAGGCCTTCATGATTGCACAATCCTTCCATAGATGAGTTGCTGGCTTCTCTCTAGAGCCATGCCTTGGACAAGGCTCATTCAACAGTTGCTCCAGCGTCGGGCCTGACCCGCCGCCTCGGGGAGGGGGCCTCCCCTTGCGTCGCTGGTTACCACCTTGTGAGCTGGCGTTGGCTACAAACTCTAGGCTGCCGTCGGCCTTGCGCTTGCCTCCTCCTTGGTTTCCCAGGTTATGTTGAGGACCCTTGCCATTGCCGTTCTTCTTTTCCTTCCTTGTCCTTTCATCATCTGAAGCGGGGTCCTTGGTACCATCAGAATCGGCGTACTTGACAAGAGCCGCCATCAGTGTACCCATATCATTGCAGTCGCGCTTAAGCCGCCCGAGTTTCATCTTCAGGGGCACAAAACGACAATTCTACTCCAACATTAAGACTGCAGAGCCGGCATCCATCTTATCTGAGGAATGTATTATCTCCTTAACCCGGCGAACCCAATGTGTCGTAGACTCACCCTCCTGCTGCTTGTAGTTAGTCAAGTCCACAATTGACATAGACTGCCTACAGGTATCCTTGAAGTTTTGGATGAACCGGGCCTTCAGCTCAGCCCAAGACCCAATGGAATTCGGTGGTAGCCCTTTCAACCAAGTGCGGGCAGTCCCATCTAACATCATGGTGAAGTACTTAGCCATGGCCGCTTCACTGACCTCCAGCAGTTCCATAGCCATCTCATAACTCTCGATCCAGGCTGCGGGTTGTAAGTCTGCCGTGTAATTAGGCACCTTCCTAGGGCCTTTGAAGTCCTTGGGTAGACGTTCATTGCGGATAGCTGGCACTAAACAAGGGACACCCCCAGTCCTGGTAGGGATACCCACGTCGACGGAAGTCGTCGGATAAGCCGGGGGAGTCTGGTAAGCCGTCAACTGAGGCACCTGTTCCGCCTCTTGCCGCGCTCGGTCTTGGCCTGCTGCGTGAAAGGCTCCGTTATGAGCCGGGCCATGGCCAGGGGGCGGGTCATGGCGTCGGACGTTACTTGAGCCGGTCGCTGAGACCATGTGTCTGCTGTAACTCGGGCTCCGGCCTGGACGAGGGGTCGAGTGGATCCTGTCCCGGCTGTAGGAGTACGCCTCTTGCTGCGCCAGTGCCGTCTGAAGGAGTTCCCTGACCCGGCGGGTTTCAATAGCCGTCGGAGAGTCGCCGTCAATTGGGAGGGCCGCCAGCCGTGCTGCCGCGGCGACCATGTTCTCCAGCAGGTTGGCATAATGACCCGGTGGTATTGGCGCGTACTGAGGCGGGGCAGGGGGCATCTGGGGAGGCCCCATCACTTGTGGCTGAATAGGGGTCCCAGACCCGGGCACTATGATGCCTGGCGGGTTACTAGACCCTGCACCTGGCGTGTTGAACAGGTTTCGTGGATCGTAAACCGGAGGGAGTCGAGATTGGCCCTTTTGATGCCTCCTTCTCAGGACCTCATTGGACGCGTTTTGATCCATCGTGAGCCGGAAGGACTGCGCTTCAATCAACTGGGTTTGGGCGTCGAGAGCCGCCCTTTCCGCAGCCATCCTGATCCCTTCTGCTGCCAGATCCTCCTTAGCTTTCACTAGATCCAACTTTAACTGTGCCACCTCCGCATCATGCTGAGCTTGATCCGCCGGGTCAACCGTGGCGGTTAACAGGGCCATCATCTTGTCCGTGAGATCCATTAGCACCTGAGCCGGCGAGGGGGCCGGGTTTCCTGCTCCAGCAGCAGGGTTCTGAACAGGCTGTGCATCGGCCATAAAGACTCCAACCTGACTTGGCGGCTCAAACGGGTCCGGAATACTGTCACCATCGGAACAACCCATGAGCCTGCCATCTTGAAGTTGATACAACGAGTTTGACTCATCGGCCGACTACTCGCCGTCAGAGCCGGCGGCCGTCTCATCACCAGATCCAGATCGATCAGAGGGCCCTCCATGGATACATCCCACAAAAGCATGCCTTAAGGCAGGCCGGGCCCGGGCGGTTCGTGCACGCTGAGCCGTCTCGATGAGATCGGCGCAGAGATCCGGCTCAGGGCCCGGCTCACCAATCTTGCCAATGAAAACATGAATTCCGCCGAAGGGGACCCGGTACCCGTACTCAACTGAGCCGGCGTCGGGGCCCCAGTTTGCATCGTCGATGTAGAGCTTGCCGCGACGACTCTTGGTCATCCGGCCCACAGCGTATCCCTTGAGCCCTTCGAAGCTGCCCTTCAAGAACTCAAATCCACCGTGCGCTGGCCCCACGGTGGGCGCCAACTGTCGTGGAATTGTCACGGCAGATGTCCTCAAGCTAGGACTTAGTCGTGGAGCCATCGCCGCTAGGAAGCTTGAAGGGGTTAATGGGACAAGGAACACGAGGGTTATACTAGTTCGGCCCCTTACGGTGAAGGTAAAAGCCTACGTCCAGTTGAGGTGGTATTGATTAGGGTTTCGAGGACTAGGGAGCTTAATTGCTATGCCTGGCTCTCGACGAGATCTTACTCGTCCCAAAACCGCTGTCGGGTCGTCCCTTTATATAGGGAGGCTGACGCCCAGCAGCTCTCAGAGTCCCGGCCGGCTCATAAGAGTGTCCGGCTCGGACTCTCAATTATTCTTGCCTTACACTACAAGTTCTACCATAATAATGATTATAAGTACGAGCCTTAAGCCGTATCCGGGTCTTAAGCCCATCTTTGGCCCACCGTCTTCAAGCTTAGCGTCGGGCTTCTGGCAATGACCATATGAGTAACCCGGCCCCTCCTGGCGGGTGACTCTAAGGTCTATATCCTCAACAGTATCCTTGGGTGATTTATCAAGGTTAATCATCCTGCCAAATTGCAGCTCAATTGGAATTAGGAATAGAGCACTTCCTTTGCAAAAATTTCAGAGAGGGCAGAAACTTGCATTGGATCATGTGCTCAAATTATGACCTTTGGAGCATGGGTTTGGATGGAACTAGTGATTATATAGCAAGGACAAGCTCCGCAAATTATTTGGGAATTTTCATTGCTATAAAAATGGTAGCTCCTTTGGAAACTGGAGGAATGCAATATTGGATTAAAATAGGAAAAGGCAATTTTCCTTATTTAATTGTGGCCAATATATTTGCCAGGGCATGGATTAGGCATAAATATCAACTCCACCAATTCACATGAATTTAGGAGATGGCTAGCTATGCCTTTGGATTTTATTCCTCAGAAAGGCAAGAAA
Source organism: Triticum aestivum (assembly GCF_018294505.1). Taxonomy (NCBI): domain Eukaryota; kingdom Viridiplantae; phylum Streptophyta; class Magnoliopsida; order Poales; family Poaceae; genus Triticum; species Triticum aestivum. The sequence goes on from NC_057802.1 coordinate 377,922,163, forward strand.
GGAATAAATCACAATTCGAAAATATTGCATGGGACTTGGCAATATTTTTGCATATCCAAGGTTTACAAGGATAGGAAGGTCTCTGGGAACAGATGGGATGATCAACAGCTCAAGGAAAATGATAGCTCCTTTGTAATCACAAAGGCAATATTCAAATTCCAAAAATTTGGAATTAGGGTTTGAGAGGATTTGAGATGATTCAAAAGAGGTCTTGCCCACTGACAAAGACATGAGCAAGGTTTTGAAATGTTGGAAATGACAAAATTTCTCAGAGTCATCCAGCAAACTCAGGAGAAAGATTTTGAAAATGAGTGCCAGGAAGGAATAACAGCTCAAAAATTGATAACCTAATTTTGGGGCTGTTACATATGGTGAGTAGATTAATATAATCTCGCACAACTACACAAAGAAATAAGCTCCCTGTTGGGGGCCCCAGATGTAAGGATAGTTGCCAGACGATAGGTTCATAATATACCGTATAGAAAGTTTATTCCCAAACCATGATAACGAGAGCGCAGAGCCAGTAGGCAGATCGTAGTGTAGATAATAGAGGTACACCATAACCACCGTAAATAAATCGGGAAAGCGGAACTGGCTGGAAAACATAGGGTTTTGCCGCTACTAATATGCAACCTATCGATCACCTACAGGCTAGCTCTATTCATCTCAAGGCGCATAACTGTTACTATCAGTTTAGACTATCAAAGACCGCGCGGCTCCCACCATTTCCGGGGTATTATGGCAGACCATCTCGAAGTGCGAAATCATTTAGCAGAACCGGCCCAATAGAGGTGTCGACTGCAGATGTCCATGCTCCCCTTCCTGACAAGGAACATACTGTGCTTACTAAAGAAGAACAGAAGAGGAACATCTTAAAGAACAGAAGAGGAAGCATATTCTGCATGTCTGCATGCAAGTCGCGTGACTTTTGTCATTTGGGTCATTCGACCAGTTCAGGCTGTTGGATGAAGATCCTATGTTTCCTAACCCTTCTTCTTCCTCGTCTCTGATTCTTCCCATCCAGAACACCGCACGGGCCACCGGCCGAACCACCGGCCCCCATCGCCTGTGTTCCTCTGCCACCCCACCCCCACCCCCGCCCCCACCCGCGTCAAGTTTTCTTCGTTCGGCGAGGCCCCACCACCACCCCCCACAACCACCGTCCCCACCCGAGCCCCTTCCTTCGCACCGGCGAACTCCGGCGAGCTCTCAAAAATCGACTGACCCAATTTTGAAATTTAGTCTACTGTCATTTAACTAGTGTGGAATATAAAAGGGGAAAACCATAAGCATTGCAAGTATAGTGTTGATGTGCCATGGCGTATCTGAAGGTGCAAACCGGACAAAGGCAACTTCGCAACCAATGTTTGCTTTCAACTAGAAAGTAAGTGATGGACAAGAAATCAGAGTAAAGCAATGGCGATCTATTTTCTTGCTGCGATAAATAAGTTGAGCAGATACGAAAGAGTACCGCCTTTGGTGCGGTGCCGGAGAATTTGACGGTGCTGCGGTAGCGATGGCTGTCGGCAGCATGGAAGCAGATCTAGGAGGGTAGACGGTGGCGGCGGGGCGCGGTGGACGAGACGGTCGTAGGAGCGGCGTCGGCAAGGTGGACGACGGCGGGGATGAAGAGAGAGGACAGGATGCAAGGATCCCGGTCCGAAGCCGCAGATGAGAGAGGTCGATCTCTTGTAATGGACGACGGCGGTGGATGGGGTGGCGGACGGAGGAGGCTGGGGTGGAGAGGCTGTTTTGGCGCCCACGGAGTACGAATGGGGAAATGGAGGAAGAGTGGTGTCGGATTTCGGGTTCCGGTAAAACCCTTAAGGTTCAAACACTGGGGTGCGCGCGAAGATCTCCCCTCTCCAATCAGGCCCTCACACGCTTCATGATCTCTAGGCTAGGCGCGATGAACTCACAACACACGAGACACAAGATTTATACTGGTTCGGGCCACCGTTGTGGTGTAATACCCTACTCCAGTGTGGTGGTGGTGGATTGCCTCTTGGGCTGAGGATGAACAGTACAAGGGGAAGAACAGCCTCCTGAGGTGAGGTGTTCTTGTGCTTGGTGGGTGTGAGGATTGCTCGAGATGAGTTCTGGTAGGTGAGGATCCGATGCCCTCTACTATGGTGGCTAACCCTATTTATAGAGGCCCTGGTCCTCTTCCCAAATATTGAGCGGGAAGGGAGCCAACAACGGCCAATTTGAAAGGGGACAGCTAGTACAGCTTATCCTGACAAAAGTAGTCTTCGCCTGCCAAAGGCTCTAGTGGTGACGCTATCTTGGGCTCCACGATGACCTCGGTCTTGCCGTCCTGCTGGTCTTGGTCTCGTTGCACCGATATGGAAACCTTTGTCTGATGCCTCAGAACTCCTCGCCTGCGCTTGCCTCCTTAGCACCAAAGAGGAAGCAAGGACACTATGTGCGCTGGCGCCCGCCTGGCCTTGGTCGTCATGGCTCACGTCATGAGAACCTCGCGAGGTTTGCCTTGCCTTGATCTCTCCGCCCCTCGTGAACCAGCCTGGTGAGGCCGCTCCCGAGGAGGTCTTGTGTCGTCCGCCTCGCGAGGGTCTTGAGTGCTTGTTGGTGAAGATGGGCCGTACGGGCCCGCTTGTGGAGCCACGCCATGGGCCACAGGCAGGCAAGTCTGGGGACCCCCGTTCCCAGAACGCCGACAGTAGCCCCCGGACCCAAGGCACGCTCTGGCTTGGCTTCGAGGCGAAGCCAAAGGGCAAGTGCGGAGCACCGTGGGCCCCAATAGCCTACGGCCTTGGTCGACGCGTGGCGGTTGATTGGACGTGGGCATCTCCGCTTCCCCATGCTGCCTCGGCAACTGCCCGATTTGACAAGTCCCTGCTGCATGCAAGGAAAAACCATCATTACTTGTGATCATGGGGGGCGCTGGTTGGCCTTCTCCTGCAATAAATGGGGAGGGGGCGGAGCCCCCGTCGCCCATCTCTTCCCATTCCACTCGCTTCTCTCCCTTTGCTCCATTGCCAGTAGCGACACCAATGGCGCCGATCCGAAGGTTTTCTGCCGCGGAGAAAGGGAAAACTCCCTGCGATGAGCCAGGGCCGCTCCCGCCGAAGAAGAGGCCGGTCCACCGTCGTGACATGGTGGTGGTGTAGGAGGTGACAAGGCCTTGGTGCAAGCGGCCTCCTCCTGGGTATCCGTTGCCCCTGTACGCACAAGCCGAGGGCTCAGGAGGAAGAGGCGGTGAGCGGCGGCGCGTGCGCCGCAGCCATGGCCGTCGTGCCGCGGTGGCACGTGTCGCCGTCCCCGGAGTCCATGCCATGGACTCTCACGAGAGCTCGTGCTGTGGGCGGTGATGCCTCCGAGCACTTGGATCTGCTTCCCTTCCTTCTTCTCTGCCGAAATGCCGCCGAGGGGGCCCCTCAAGCTTTGGCTGCAGCACGCCGACTGCGACACGCCGGTGACTGGAGCGGAAGTTGAAGCCGTCTCCTTGGGCAAGATCTTCATGACCCGAGGCTGGGGCGAGGTCGCTCGAGTGTGCCGTATGGAAGGCGCCCTCGCGATCAACTTCGAGTACGACGGCACCTCCATGCTGTCCTTCAAGGTCTTTGACGCGGAAGGCTGCCGCTTGGAGTGTTGCCGTCCGCAGTAGGGGCGGGGCCTGCCGTCCGCGCCGCCAGCAGCTCCTCCGGGAGCAGCAGCGACGCTTGGGAGTCTAGCGATTCTCCCGAGCTCTATGAGACTCCGGAGACGAGCGACGACAGCTATGTGCCCCCCAGCTCTCGCCGCGCCAGGAGCAAGGCTGCAGCGTCTGGCCGTCGTCGCCGCTGATCTGGATGAGGTTGGCGCCATCCTCTCGTGGCCCACTGTTGATGATGGCGTCGTCCACCGGGCACGTGTAGATAGGGCTCCTAGAAGATCTTTTCGTTTGTTCCCTGTGAGGAATCAAGAATTACCCCGTGGGGGCATGTAAAGGGTCTGCAATGTCCTTTGTTGATATTATCCTTGTTATGAAATTGTGCGTGTGCGTGTCCCGTTCCGGCTTGGTTTCCCCTTTCCAACCTCACGACGGCTTGGTGCTCTATGCTGACAGGTCACGGTCCCCAGGCAGGCTTCAGCCGTCGCTGGTATGCCAGGTCGCGATGCCGTGGTCAAGGCCAGGAGGTGAGAGGCCCGAGGTCCAAGTAAGAGCCCCTGAGTCGCGATGCTCAAGAGGTCCCCTTTAGTGTGCAAGCGACTGCCGAGAGGTAGGAAAGGGAGACTACGTTGCCGTAATGGGGCGACACAAATGAGAATCATATGCCGTAGCGATTGGTTGACCCGAGCGTGAAACTTATCTTGGTAGTCCCGGGTCGGTCTTTCACGAGGCGCCAGACTCGTGCGTAGGTGGTTGTGGCATAGCCAGGTCCGGCCCGTACAAGCCTCCTCCTCTTCCCACGCTCTCCTTCGTGCTCTACGTCCTCAGGTCCCGGCCCTCGAGCGAGCTCAGCCGCCGCTGGTATGCCAGATTGTGATGCCATGGTCAAGGCCAGGGGGTGAGGGCTGGAGAGCCAGTAAGAGCTCCTGAGTCGCGATGCTCAGGAGCCCCCCTTTTAACACGCAAGCAGATTACATGGGAGAAGAGGGAGCCCGCGGTAATCAACTACAGAGCTACGTTCACTATCTTCATCTAGCATTTCTGTTTCTTGAGAATCATGTCGGGAGGCTGACGCTGCATTCTTTAAATGAGGAGTAGTCCCCTTGCCTGCCTGCCTCGTCATAAGTGATTGATGAGGGATACACAAGAACATTAGTTTGATGTAAGAACATGGTTAATACACAGATGTACTAGTATGTACCAAAAACAGAAAGGCATGTCATATTCAAAGGTATAATGTGTAAGCTAAGCAGATGCAATTTAACCAAATTGGAAGCAATACAAGCTAGACATCCGGCTGGAGTGGTGAGCATGATCATCTAGGACCTGAGAGCCTGGTGGGAGGCGGGCTGCTTCGCCACCATCGCAGCTTTTTAGTTGGCTTCCAGGTGATGCCTATCTTTGCTGGGCTTGTCACTGGCTCGGCCAGTGCCCTGACTAGCTATTTGTCTTCTGGTGCTCACGGGATGGTGATTCATGTAAAAAAATATCTTTCCTTATCTTACCGACTTCGGCCTTTCGAATACAAGCTAGACACCATATGGAACATGCAACCACATATGACACCGCGAAGTTAAAGCAAGCACCTGGGATGGTGGTTCATTGCGAGCGAGGTCATCAACTCCAGAGCTACGTTTACCGTCTCCATCTGCTCACACTGCACCATTTATAGCGATGTAACGTGTCTTGCCTACCCGCACACGAAGCTGGAGAGACTTCTCTCTTTTCTTTTTGGCTTCTCTGATGGCAGCAGAGTCTGAAATACCCTTGCATAAAAACACAATAGTGAGAGTAAGGGTGAAGTGTGTGGAGAACTAGTGCACTGTAAAAGTAGAAGATTGCAGGTGGCTGAAAAATAAATGACAGGAGACATATGATAGCTCTACAACATTGCATGGCAAACAAAATTAGATTCTACTCTGTATGATTTTGTAATATATGAGCACAGGAAATGCAGGTACTCCTCCAGCACACCACCACATGTGGTCATATCTAAGATAACAGTCGACTGAAAATAAATAGGTCAGTCAAATTTTTTAATGAACCGTTCGATCTATAAGGAACGGGAAGATGGCCTTCGTCTACCTCCCGCCAGTCACTGTTGACGATCTTTCTCGAACCGCCAGCGACCATCGGCCCAGACCCCTGCCTCCGCCGCCCCGCCCTCCCATCGACCTCACACCACCGCCGTGCTTGGCAGCCCCCCAGGCCATCCCTTTAATCCCGGCCGACCTCCAGATCGGGCGCCAGTAGCTCTAGGCCACACACGCCCCTAAGATAAACACCAAGGCGCCGCTTCCCCGCCGTAATAGGCGTACTAGCGCCTGTTACGCCGGGGAATGCTTCCGTTAATTGGGAATCAACTAGCCAGAAATTGAAATTCAGGTGGGCGACGGACCTCTAGCTAAGGTGAAATAGTATATGAGGAGAAACCTTGTGCATCGCGAGTTACTAGGAACATCTAGTATCAAGGATAAGCGGTCAACTAGTGTCTTCTGTGGGATGAATACCGTGCAAGCAGAGACGTAAGATTTGCACGAATAAGGGAAGAGGAGTACCTTTTTTGGTTGCCGGTGTGGTCACCTCCACATGTCGCGCCGATCTTCTTCTTTTTACCGGGGAAACCGATGTTCTGGAGGGTGCAGGCTTGGACGAACCCATGGCCAAATTGTTGACTGTGTTGCCGTGGCCGTATGTCGGCGGAGGGGAAGCAGATCCGAGGCGGCGAAGGACGGCGTAGCAGGGACAGCTCCGGTGCGGTGGAGGGTGGCGAAGTTGGAGCAGCAGCGGTGAGGCGCAGGACGGCGTGGTTGAACTGGCTCGGGTACGGATGGCTCGGCCTCGGCTTCAACTACTAGCCGTGGAGGGCGTTGCGGTTGAGGTTGCGGTGGACGACGACGTCGGCGTATCGGCTCCGGCTTGATGGAGGAGGGCGGCGGTTGATGGGTGGGATGGGGTGGCGGACGGAGGACGCCGGGGTTTCGCGGCTGGTGGAGAGGTAGTTTTGGCGCCCACGGAGTACGAATGGGGAATCGGACGGGTGGGGGGAACCATGTTTCGGTCTGGGACGCGCTTGTTTTTGGCTTTTTTGAACAGAAGATGGGACGCGCTTGTTTGAAATTTGGGGAAAATACAAACTTTGCCCCCCTCTTAAATTTCGGACCTACTGAGGGTCGGGGGTAGGATGGTAATCCCAGGTGTCCCAAATAGTGGGCGGGAGCGATTTCGGCCGCGCGCATGTGTGCTTAGGCGGCCATTGTGTATGAATGTTTTTCGGATGCGGTTGCGTGGCGTCTAGATGAAGCTACAAACCTACCCCGGTTTAGACCTTTGGACGTCGGGCCGGTAGGTTTCACGGGTCGGAGTAATTAGAAAAGTAATTTCCTTGTACTACCAAACATTGGTGTCACGCGGTTTCGGGCGAGTAGAGGCTCTTTTGGCGCTTCGTTCGAAATTTTGAAACACAAGCATTCACGTTTAGAGTACTCTTGAACTATGAGGATTGACCTAAATAGACAATGTTATATTTGACCTTGTATGTTTGAAAACCTCATTAAATTATCCGCTTCTTTTTGAAATTTTGACACTTGAAAATCCTATAACTACGATTATTTTGGAATGGAGGAGCTAAATTTGAATCTATTTTGTACACGACTACATATGCTATTATGTACAAAATCAGAGCAAAGATTGGTGCCCCCATAATTTAGGTATGGTTTACAAATGCCATGATATCAAATTCAAATAATTGAATGGACTTCATGTTGAATTCGATTTTTTAAAACCACCTTAAGTTGAATTCAAATGTATGCTAGTTCATAGGTAGCTATTTATAATGTCCATTGTGTAACTTTCGTATGTATAATGTGCTTTACACACACAACATGAACTATACTCACGTTTATATTCGATTGCTAAAGAGATGCATTGTCTCGAGTTCAAAATACTAACTATGTGGATCAATTGTGTCGAATAATAACATAGACATGCTCAAATTCGATAGAATCTAGATGTCTGATGGATCAATGACCGCTCCTTACGCGAATTGCAAATATGATGATCCCATCCTAATATTTGGATACAATTTATATCTGTAATCAATGTGTAGAGCAGTCTTTTACGTGTAGTTTCACTCTCCATCGGTGGTCTCTCACACATGCTCACACACTCTCTCCCAAGGTGTCTTTCTCGCACACATGCTCTAGATATAACCCTCCCTCCCTCTCGTAACCATTTACAACTGTTTTCACTAACCTTTATCACAAGCACTCTTCCTCTCACAAACATACACACGCATAATCCTCATCGACCCTTTCTATATACATGGACCTGCCTACGTGTCTCATGTACGCACATTATCTTTACGCCTGTCTCTCACGCATTGTCTCACACCTCTCTTCCTAATCGACGAGTATGATTCTAGCAGAGCATTCTGTAGGATGCCCCTTAAAGTTAGGTTGGATGAATAGTAATTTCAGAGATAAAGGAGTTACCTTAGTCCGAGAACCTAGGGTTACAAATCCTAGCCGGCTTTGTCAGTGGACATAGAGTCCTTCACAATTCTGCTATCTTTGTCTTGTACGACTAGTCATCCATGGGTCTTCCTAAATGCGTCACGGGCCGACCAATGTGGCGCAGGTCGGAACCGAACGAAGGGCCTCACCTCGACCCACCGGACCTCACGCGGTGACACACCCTCTGCCCCCACGTCTCATTATCTTATCACACCCACACATACCAACACAAACACCACACACAGAAATTTTCTCCTGGTGCCTCTATTCCCTCCCCCCTTGCATATACACACTCAAGGGAATGGAATCTCTTGTCGTGATGTCATATTCGTCTCTCTCTCTAGACCACTCTCATTTCTCGTGCTATCTCTC
>NC_057802.1:377930845-377939398 GCF_018294505.1 Triticum aestivum
CTCTCGAATACGTAATACACACACATACCTCTCTAGGACCCGCCAAATGCATCAACTACACATTCACACATGTTACATCACGTACCCCATTGATCTAAAAAGCCCTCTCTTCATGTTTATTTTGCATACAACATTCCTTTTGAATAAAGTGTGGCCAAAGAATTATTTTAGAGTTTCTACATATATACAACATTACAAAGTTATATGGAGGAGTACGAACGCTAATTTGCATTGCATGGTGCCCACAATGATATTTATTCCGCACAGTGAATTTGTATATTTTTATACTATATACAAAGTTAGTCATAATAAAGAGAAAAGAAGAGCATCTCTCTCTCCATCGTATACCCCCCCTGTACGCCCCTTTCACATATGCACACAAAACTATCTCCAGGTCCTCTAAAAGTAAGCCCCCAGAAAATTCACGCATTTTCATCTTTCTCTCGCGATATATGCAATGACGATCATTGTATTTGAAGCGAAAGCACGATACATACATTGGACTTCAGAATCCACTCATTAGGATCACCATTTACGTTTAGTGGTTATTATACAGTCACGGGCTCACCGTACAACTCTGTATTTGCTCATGACATGACTAGTTGACCAGTTAAACGCTCCACGTGGCACCTTTAGTGTTGCATCACATTATCTCACTACCATCATGCCCACCTGTCGACTTGTATCTACTCTACATCTACACTCTTATAAAAACAGAGTTGGTGATGATGGTGTGCCTGCCATCTTGCAATATAGGCCGTCCGATTTATATCTGACGGATAGGAAAGAAACTATGGCAATTTTGCAAAAAGGTACCCACACACCTCTCCACATTTGCAAATAAGGCCTTCCCTCGTTCATCCTTTTCTCTCACAAGATAAACAAGTCATACAAATGCATCTTGATGTTACGTGCAACGCACGGGCATCTTGCTAGTAAGAATGAAAACAAACGACAAAAAAATATTTGGACGCTGGTTCGAAGTCATGACCGCGGGCACAGCGGACAAGGTGGCCTTGTATTGGTATGCTGAGCCGTCTGTTTTAACACACAGGAGCTGGTGTGGTAATTATACACACACGCACGCATGCACACGAACTGCATCCACGCAACACTCACACAAACATATGCACCCACGCACGCACGCAACACTCACACGTACACACGCAGCCACGCACGCACGCAACACTCACACGCACACACGCACGCATGCATGCACACACCAGTACACCACACGACCAACACACACTCTCACGCTCAAGTGCTCAACCTACACATGCATGCGCACACATCAGGCCCTGACAGACACATACACAACCAGGTGATTCCCGCGCACGGGTTGGAGCCTTGTCGCGCCTGCGTAAATTTGTGTTTATCTGACCTTTTGCCATGCGAACTGATAGGTGGGACCCACAAGGAATGTGGTCAATTTAACTAGTCAACATGGCGCGACATAGACTATTTGGCCGGTCAACAGAGTGCAATCCGATGCTGAACTGTGAGCAAGTGACCATATAATCACCGCAAAACGTATATAGTGACCGTAATCAGCTTATTCTGAAGTTCGGTGACCGTATTACGCTTTTCTCTCTGTAGGCCCTCCAAAACGACGCCTCTACACGTTCTCGCATGTTACATCTAACAACTATGCAATACAGCACCACTGCTACACTCTAACACAATAAATCATATGTGTTTTTAGTTTTACTAGATATCATATTGTTACTTATAATTATTCAGTTTGCATACATTGAAATTGCCTTTGAAATGTATGGCCAGTATCATCTACCACGCGGGAAAAATCCCGCCCTTTCCTGTTTAATCAGGTTTGTATCGATGGATCGTGTGAAACAGCAAAACTATAGTACTATACAGTAGTACAAGTGACAGTTCACTGGGCCGTCGTGTCGTCTACTCCTCCATCGTAAGAGTGGAGCGCTCGCTTTCATAAATCTTCTAGTCCCTTTCGCCGACATGTGGGACATCAAGCTACCGGGTCCACGTGCCATACCGGAATAGAGTGCAGAGCAGCCGGGGTGAAGCACCCCAGTCATGGCGCCAACGTAGTAATGAGCAATGAGGCGTCAAATCACAAGCTGCACCTTTCCCGCAGTTAAGTTGGAGGGACGAAGCAACCATCATTTCACTCGTTGCTGAATCCGCTTCTCCCTCATCTTCTTCAACTTAACCATGTGTTGCTTCTGCCGTTGTTCTGCCTCATGTGGGACGCGGATCGGCTTGGTAAAGCACTGACACGTGGGACCGCATGTTAGCAAACCGCCAGGACAACGTCCTCCGAAAATAAGAAGCCTAATCCTAGACTTACAAAGGGCTACGTAGCTGCTACGTATACTTTCCATCTAATCTATATATGCCCCCCTGATTTTCAGGTGGGGTGGGCCTAATCCTCTCCTTTAATCCAATCAAATAGTCCCACATCACATCAGTTCGTAACTTTACGTAAACCATTACGTGGATGTAGCATTGGTCAAATAAGAAACCTCCCCCGCCATCCGCGCGGCAAAATCACCTCCATTTTACTAATCTTGGTTCTATAATTTTTTAGATCAATATAATTGAGATTTGTATAGATACCACACAGGAGCAAAACCAAGTGGTACGGTTAACGGCATCCACAATGTGTAGCCAAATGTGAAAATAGCTTTTGGCATCGTGGGAACCATTGTGGACGGTGTTGCCAAAGCCAAAAAGATGGAACCGAAGCTCCCTGATTGATTGATTGAAGGAATAGAAAAATGCAATGTCTCTCCTCTTTCTCCCATGCTTGGACACACGTAGTATAGTATAGAGCACAGAGTCTACTCCCCTGTCCCTTCTATCACAAATCACAAAGCAGTGAGGCGTCAAATCACAAAAGCACGGACGAAGCAACCATCATTTCACTCTTCGCTGACTCCGCTTCTCCATCGTCTTCTTCGAGAAACCATCTCACCGCACTAGTACTCCTAGTAGTACTAGTAAAGGACTTCCTGGATGCAAATAAGGCGGTTGTCTCGGCTTGCAAGCAGCACTTGCGAACGACTTACGGTGGTCTCCCTCAATGGTGTTCTCCATCGAACGCACTTTGCCAAACCACCAAAAAAAAGATATCGTCGACGTCACCGCAATGGGGAAGGAAGTCAAATATAGTTACTACCTCCATTTTTTTGTACACAAGGCCAGTATATCAAAATTACAATTTGCAAAGGGCCACTAACACTAATCGAGGCAAAATTGATGGGGTTAGCAACCAAGGACATTAATATCCCCTGCATGCATGCATAAGTGAGAAGGTTGGTTTGCATGGCGCTGCATTAATCAAGCGATGAGGAGTGAGATGGTTAGCTCTTTGGTCTTTGGAGAAAAAAATACGCATTAATTGACACATGAAACGAGGATTTGTATCGATTAAATCCCGCGAAGGAAAACCTCGCCTTTCTTTTTTAACACTAGTACTCCTAGTACGTACGTACTTATCCTGTTTGGGTCTAGGCCTTGCATTGCCAAACTTCGCCACACATTTTTGCCATGCTTGCCTAAATTTTTCAAAATGAGAAGGAGGTACACTTGCGCACGGCTGTCGCGGTCGCACCGCACCCTCACATGGTCGCTCCTGCACGCCGCGGTCGCACCGCACCCTCACACAGTCGCTCCTGCACGCCGCAAACCAAACCAAGGGAACGCACCCTCACTGACACGTGCCGTCGCATGTGAACAAACCAAACTCAACCATCCTATCGCTGACACATAATTTTCGTTCATAGAGTATGTTTATCCAACCGCATGTTGGGGAGTATCCGTACGGCCCGTGCGGTGGTCTGTTGGGGAAGAAGAAGAGGTGAGGAAGAAGGAAAGAAGGGTTAGGAGACGTAGGATATTCATCCAACCGCCTGAAATGGTAGACTGACCCAAGTCATGTGACTTGCATAACAAATATATGTTTTTACACAGCAAAAGATCCATAAAAACAACAACATAAAGAAAAATTATCACTGCTCGCGGAAAGGGACGGCCTCGTCGTCTTTGGCTGCCGGCGCAAACCAGTCGTTGCTGCCAACGTGTGTCTCCGCACCGTGGTTGTCCTCGGCCTCCAGCTACTCGTTCAAGCAGAGCGTGCGGGCGCTCTGCGCGGACGAGAGCACAGCCCGGTTCAAGTCGAGGACGTCCGGTTCTGCCTGCCGGAGGGCCTCGATGGCAGCGGCATCCGCGCGCTCCGCGTCGAGTCGAGCCTCCGCCGCCCGGTTCAAGTCCAGGACGTCCGGTTCCGCCTGCAGGAGGGCATCGATGAGAGCGACATCCGCGCGCTCTGCGTCGAGTTGAGCCTCTGCCGCCCGGTTCAAGTCCAGGACGTCCGGTTCCGCCTGCAGGAGGGCCTCGATGGCAGCGGCATCCGCGCTCCGCCTCAAGTTGAGCCTCCGCCGCCCGGTTCACATCGACGACATCCGGTTCCGCCTGCAGGAGAGCCTCGATGGTAGCGGCATGCGCGCGCTCCGCGTCGAGTTGAGCCTCTGCCTCCCGGTCCTCCTTTAGTATCGCCATGTTGAACCGCTGGTCCGCCTGCACCATGGGGGACTCGGACGCCGACACGAAGTCGGCGTCCATCGTCTCATACCCATCGGGGGCCTTCTGTGTCGCGACCTCCGCCATGAACATTGGATCGGCTTCCTCCTCCTTGTAGCTTGGCTCCAGAGAACTTGGGGATTGGCCCGCTGCAAAGCGAGCTTGGGAACGGAGGTCTGTGGCGCCGACCGCCGCCGCGATTTCTGCACGGCGCTCCGGCGTCAGCATCTTGTAGTAAGTGATCTTGCGGTGCACCATGGCTTTCCGGCGAACTAGGGGACGCTTGATGCGGGCTAGGGGATCGAAAGGTGGGGGAATGGGCTGGAGATTTGGTGTGGTTTTAGGGCAGTGGCTGGCGTAGGCTGAGCAGCGAAGGTTCTGGTGTGAATAGTGGTTCCGGTGACGACCGGTCAATCGGTTTTGACTGTACATCGCTCTTGTCGCGTTCGCGTTGCAGCCCGGCACGCTGGATCCTCCACGTCGCTCACTGAATGGAATGCGCTTCGTCTTGCATTTCGCTCGCTTGTGGGACCGCAGTTGAGAGCAAACCAACGTCCCTTCCCCTCCCCCGCCCACATCATATATTATACCACCACTCCCTTCATTTTATGCGGAGTAAATAAAAACAGAGGGAGTATACTACGGATGAGGATCCCCTGACGTGGCCGAACCCATTGGGTAACTGACATGCGGGGCCTAGCAAGCATGGGGTCCGCCAGTAAGTGACCGAAAGGGAGGGTAAGGCAGGGATACCTACGTCATAGGATCCACTTCCACTATACTACTTTGACCATATGTTAGAGTAATAATATATGACATGCAACTTACACAAATGTTAGAGTAATAATATATGACATGCAACTTACACAAAGCATACATGGTCTAATGCATTTTTCGAGGCTGACTTTGAACAAATGTTAGAGTAATAATATATGACATGCAACTTACACAAAGCATATGGTCAAATTCGTATGTGAAAGGAGTTTCCAATGATATAATTTTCACATTATACATCTCATGTACTATTAATCTTGTCAATAGTCAAATTGGAAACCATCTCGAGTACAAATCTAGGAGTACGTACGAATCTAACAATATTGATTGGGCGTTGTTGAATGTTGATACCTTTTTGACCAAAGTAGAGATACTTTGACTACACATAAAACTTATATGTAAACTAGAAAGGATAGGGGGAGTATATTGTACGTTTAAAAACGAAACGAACATTGAATACCCTTTATATATGATTTGCGGATGCTATGATCACCGGTTCAAAATTTTGAATCCGCCTTAGGTATCACGTGCCCCCACTCGTTCCCTCTCGATTTCATCTTGGGGTCCGGAGATCTATTAAAAGAGAACTAGGGTGGGTACATGCGAATGATACTCGGCGGAATGTTCAAATGAGGCATGCGGGAGGATGGACTCGACTGGAGGGCGACATGATCGATGGAGAAGAGGGTTGGAGAGGAATGAGAAATAGGCAAACACCACATGATTATACTTGAACGGCTCAAATAAACAATAAGTTGTCTCGCTTGGCCTACATAGTGAAAGGCCTAATGTGCAACACGGAGCACTGACGCTCGAATATGGCCGGGAAAACAGGGAAACCGCATGTGGGGCACACCCGTCGGGACGACGTAGCGCAGACTAGTCCAATGGAGGAGCTAGCACATGACCTCCTCGCCACCGACAACCGTTCATGTGGGTCGTTGGGGCCAACAACGGGGCACAGCTCCAGCACCGCCTCTGGACACGGCGACCGCGGTGAGCGACATGCTCATATCGTCGCTAGACATGGTCGGTTTCAGTGTGCCGAGGGTGGCGTTAGTGCTGTGGCACGACCAATGGTATGTTTGGTTTGTGCCCAAGGTTTCCCCATCAAAGCATTGGGTAGCCAAAATTTTGGTTGAGGTATTGGTTGCCCATGATTTGGCCGACATTGGCAAGAAAATGAACTAGAGTTGGCTAGAGTTCATTGGCATGCCAAAGAAATGGCAACCATCCAAACAAAGACCAATCTTTGGGTCATGACCAAAATTTTGGTTGAGGTATTGGTTGCCCATGATTTGGCCGACATTGGCAAGAAAAACGAACTAGAGTTGGCTAGAGTTCATTGGCATGCCAAAAAAATGGCAACCATCCAAACAAAGACCAATCTTTGGGTCATGACCAAAATTTTGGTAAGGTGCACTTTGGCCACAATCCAAACACACCCCAACACCCGGCTCGTCGAGGATGCACGGGGCGCCGCGACGCGTCCGCGGAGTGGTTTAGCGCGGCCAACTGCATCCTCTGGACCTGAGACCATGCCGGGTCGCCTTGCTTTTTCAATGACATGCGGGGATCGCATGTGAGCAAAGGGCATCTCCAACGTTGCGACGACCGCAGCTAACTACCCTGGCACACCAAAACCCTCGTCCCTCGCGCCATCACGCGGTGCGTTCCCAGCCGGCGCCAGCTGCCCGCATTCATGCCGTCCGTTCATATGTCGTCGTTAAGAGGCTCGGTGCCCGAGGAACCAACTCCGGCGACTTAATGACGCACCCGGACGCTTGGCCTCACCGAAATGCGCTACTTAAAGCGGCAACGCCCAGCTAACCTCCACACCATAGCGCATCGTCCTCCTACCTGGCACCACATCCGCCATGACCGCAAGTGCAAACGCTCTGCGGGAGAGCTTGTCTTCGGGGATGAAGCTCAAGGTCGCCGCCCTCGCTCAAGTCGCCTCTCGCGACGCAATAGCGGCGTAGCCGGACGTGGACGCGACCGCACAAGCGGTGGCCTCGCTGGCGACCGATGACGGGAGCACCGTCAGCCACGCGTCCTACTTGCTGCCGTCCAACGTCCGGCACCGCCGAGGTCGGGGACTCCTCCGAGGATGAGTAGGGCATGGGAGGCGGCAGGGCATGGTGTGCCAACTGGCCGGTCCGTATCCCGTGTTCTACTCTTCCTCGCCGGAGACCGCACCTTCACTTCACGGGTCTTGAACCCCGCCCCCGTACATAGAGATCGCAGATGGAGGACGTCGATCGCCACCGTAGAATAGGTTTAGGGTCGGGTTTCTTTTATTTTTCTGTCCTATAAAAGTTCGAAATGTAATGAAAATCTGTCGTGTTTGCATTAATCTCGGCCGGTGTATATGAACTTTCACAATAATATACATATTGTAGGAGTACTAGCAAGATGCTCGTGCGTTGCACGGAAGATCAAGATCTTGTGGGAGAAAAGGATGAACGAGGGAAAGCCTTATCTGCAAATGTGGAGAGGAGTGCGGGTAAATTGTCATAGTTTCCTTCCTATCCGTTAGATATAGATCGGACGACCTATATTGCAGGATGACAGGCACACCATCGTCACCAACTCTGCTTTTTATTGAACCGAGACAAATCTAACATGCGAAGTAAAATAAACACATAGGGTCTATACATACACAAATTATCTTAGGCACTCCAATAGTACGTCTACTACACATTCACGCATTTCACATCTTTCCACATCTACGGGAACCTACGAAAGGGTTAACGTAAATTGCCTCTCTCTCTCCTCCCCTGATTTTCATGGTGGTGGGCCCCTCCCTCCCCCCAATCTACAATCAACAGCTCACACGTTTCACATTACGTTAATTACGTAACTGGGATTACGTAGGTATAGCATTACTCGTCCTAAAAAACCCAACTAAGCCAACCTCCCAGCATATCACGCGGGAAAAGACCCGGCCGTGCCGTTTTAGTCGGGATTACCGGATTACTAGTAGTAGTATCGATGGATCACGCGAAGCAACAAACAAAAAATTTTGAGGGGGCGAAGCACCTAGTTTAAAAGGAAAAAAGGCGGTACACTCACAACACTCCTGTCGCGGTCGCATTGCACCCCACACACGTTCGGTCCTGCACACGGCTCACGCAAACAGAACGCGCTTCGGCTTGCCTCTTCACTGACACGTGGGACTGCACTTGGAGAAACCGACCATGCGCCAAAATCCCCCCG
>NC_057802.1:377939822-377948712 GCF_018294505.1 Triticum aestivum
CACTCCATTCGCTCCGCCAAAGCCGCCCTCCCCGCCGCGCCGATACGTCGGCGCCGCGGTTCGGCGATCCTCTCGCTCCCACAGTACGCTCTCGTAGACTGCCGTCCTCTAGCCGCGCCGCCACCTCTGGCTACGTTCTTGTGGAGGCGCACGGCGGTTAGCGCCGCCACCGCTGGCGACGTTCGGGTGGAGACGCACGGCGGTCAGCTTCTCCCACGGTACGCGCATTCTAGACTGAGGCCCCGTTCATGTCGGTGTAGCGCTGAATGTTAGCTGATAGACGCTGTTAATCTCACTGTTTGCCGAAGTAGTTTACTGTCAATATGCTCTGCTTAAGAAGCTTCCTTGCCCTATTCTGCACTCAATCTGCTTAGTTGAGATGGCATGCCAAGGCCGATTAGTTGCTAAAATATCCTGCCATATATTTATTGTGACGTAGATTGCCATGGTCTAGTACCCAATCTGTTAGGTGAAATAGCTCTACACCGTTTTATACTCGATCTTTGTTGCTGCGATGGCCTTCGATAGTTCGATGGCTGTGTGCTCAGCCTCATTGACTGCTGAAACAGCCTGCCATAATTTGGCACTCAAATCTGTTTGCTGAATTAGCTTTACATATATTTCGTTACTTAGATCTGCTCGTCCAAATATCTTACCATAGCTTTAGACATCGACCTAGGTATTTTTTTTCTGGACTTCATAAAAAGCATATATGTTTCCTGTAATATCTAGTAGAAGAACTAATTTGTATGTCTAACAGATGGACAGGACTTGGATAACTTCTGCTCGAAGATTCTCCGCTGCATATGTCGAGGGGGTTGAAAACTTCATGAACTTTATCAGAGCTGAGTACGGTGGTCCAAAATCAGATGTGCTCTGCCCGTGTAGCAGTTGTATGAATTCAGTTACAAGACCCCAGTCAACTGTGCAAAATCATCTACACTTGTATGGGATGTCGGTCACATATACTAGGTGGGTTCATCATGGTGAAGCTGTGAACGTCAATGTTATTGACTACGTGGAAGCAGCAGATCACCATCTTGATCTGCCTGATGTTCAAGTGGAAGAGGAGGAGGAGGTGTTGGTGGCGGAGCCAGTGAGTTTGACCAACATTCAAACAATGCTACAAAATGCTCATGCATTCCGTGAACTTTCACCTCCAGAAGAAAAACGGTGGGCCCGCATGTTGGAACAATGCAACGTTGCTGTCACCCAAGGAAATAAGCTGTCAGTATTCTCAGCTATGGTCACCTTTCTTCAGGTGAAGACATCTGAGCGGATGACCAACAAATCATTCAATGCGACGTTGGCTGCTTTCCGCGAATCTTTCCCAGATGCGTCTGAGCTGCCACACACCTACAGTAAAATGAATAATTTCCTTCGTGCAGTTGGAATTGGATATGATATGATCCATGTTTGTAAGAATAATTGTGTTCTGTTCCGGAAGGATTATGCCAACTTAAGTGAATGCCCGAAATGCAAATCATCAAGATGGAAAGATGGCGATGCTGTGAAGAGGATTCCTCATAATGTTCTGAGACATTTTCCAATTATACCAAGATTGTAGAGGTTGTTTCATGATACTGAAACAAGAGAGGATGTACTCTGGCATTCTAGGAACCAGGAGTACAGAGATCAGAATGTAATGAGTCATCCATCTCATGGTAGTGAGTGGAAAAGCTTCAATGATAAACACAAAGAGTTTGCTGCTGACCCAAGACACATTAGACTTGGCTTAGCTTCAGATGGATTTAACCCATTTGGCCACCAAAGCGCCACATATAGCATGTGGCCAGTGCTTGTTATCCCTTACAACATGCCTCCAAATGTCTGCACCAAAGAATCAAACTACATGATGGCCTTGCTCATCCCAGGTCCAAAAAGTCCTGGAAAGGATTTTGATTTGTTCATGGAGCCTCTTGTGGAGGAACTTCAACAGCTATGGAAGGGTGTTCTCACTCGAGACCTATATAGCAGCCCACCAGCTGATTTCTTTCTGCGTGCTATTATAATTTGGTGCATCCATGATTATCCGGCTTTGGGCACTATGTCAGGGCGAACGACACATGGTTACAATGCATGTGTTCGCTGTGACATGAATCCGCTGTCATTCGCAATACTTAGCAAGATCTGTTACATTGGACACCGCCGTTTCCTTGCCAAGGACAAGCCGCATCCTAGAAAATACCGAAGACATGTGTTCAATGCAAAGCATGAAAACCGTGATGCGCCAAAGAGGCTCACCGCCGATGAGTTGCAAGTGGAATTAGAGAAGGTCAGGCATATTACACCAGGAAACCATCCTGGTAATGGTAGCGGGAAAAGGAAGCGTGGCAGGGTAGAAGAGAGATTATTGTTTACCCGCAGGTCCACTTTGTGGGACTTGGAGTATTGGAAAGATTTGGATCTGCGGCATAATCTTGATGTGATGCACATCGAGAAAAATATATGTGACAGCATTATCGGCACACTTCTTAATATTGAAGGCAAGACGAAAGATACCTTAAAATCTAGGATTGATTTGACACACCTGGGTATCAGAAAGGATTTGCAGGTGCAAGATGAAGGTAAACCATGGGATATGGCACCAGCTGTGTACGTCTTGGACAAGGTAAAAAGAAAAGAATTCTGCGAGGTCCTGTCACGTGTGAGATTCCCACATGGATTTGCTTCCAACCCTGAAAGGAGAGCCAGTGCAAATGGAAACAAGGTACAAGGGTTGAAAACTCATGACTGCCACGTCCTACTTCGAAGGGTTTTACCTGTTATCCTTAGAGGATTGGGCTGCCCTGACTTATACAGAGCAGTTGCAAAGTTGGGACAATTCTTCTGGGAACTCTGCAGTAGGAATATCAGGATAGATGCTTTGGAGCGTCTTAGAGACAAGATACCAACTATCCTATGCGACCTTGAGAAGATATATCCTCCAGCCTTCTTTGATGTGATGGTGCATTTGGCTGTTCATCTACCTGATGAGGCACTACTTAGAGGTGCAGTACAGTATGGCTGGATGTACCCTATTGAAAGGCGGCTAGGCACTTTCAAGGGCTATGTTAGGAACAGATCTAGACCCGAGGGTTCCATTGCAGAGGCCTACATTGCTACAGAAGCGTTGACATTCTGCTCAAAATACATTGAAACAACTGATCAGCTTAGCAAAGAGGTGGGTGAAGACAATCCTGGGCTCAATGTTTTCGATTATTCTGTTCGAGTTACAGGAAGAGTCGACAAGAGGACAAACCTAAAGATTTGGACAAAATGGTTTGGTATGTGTTGAATAACTGTCCTGAGATACTACCTTATATCAAGTAAGTGCAGTACTGCAGCTTATACATCGTAATCTACTAAACTTGCAGCACATTCTTATATATTTAGATGTTTGACGCGATCAGTATGTTGTGCAGCATCTACAAAGAGGAGTTACTGCCGCAAAATCCAAGAAACATTGACAAACTGGTTATGGCAGGATTTGCGAAATGGTTCAAGAACCATGTAAGCTTTTGAAGTGCACTGTCAGTTTTTTTAATATACTGAGTACCTAAGATGATCAGCTTGTCTATTTTCTAACCATAGGTTAAGAAGATGCGGGAGGATGGGCAGGCAGTTGATGATGCCCTTTACTCACTAGCAATGGGTCCTGCTACT
Organism: Triticum aestivum; assembly: GCF_018294505.1. Taxonomy (NCBI): domain Eukaryota; kingdom Viridiplantae; phylum Streptophyta; class Magnoliopsida; order Poales; family Poaceae; genus Triticum; species Triticum aestivum. The sequence continues at coordinate 377,943,468 of NC_057802.1, forward strand.
CGGGTAAGACATTATGAATCTTGCGTTGTTGGAGATGTGCGCTACAACACCCTTGCATGAGACGAAGGCAGGAAGACACAAAACAGTGCCATCATGAGCACGGATACGTATGACAAAGAGATAACTGAAATGTATGCTAACATAACAGACATTGTTCAGTTGCAGTATATCTCCAGTTTCGAGGATCATCGGTGTGTGGTTCTGTTGTGCTTTCGTTGGTATAACCTGTTTTCCAGGATCGCAAAACCCAGAGCTGATGATTATTTCAAATCCATCAATGTCAAGGCGGCGTACCAGACCAACGAGCCTTTTATTTTGGCAAATCAAGCAACACAGATATTTTTCTTGGAAGACACATTTGCACGTAGCGATGACTGGAGAGTATTGCAAAGGTTTGAGCAGAGGAATTCGTTTAATGAAGTTGCACAACAAGATGATGCTTACACTGCTCCTGATGTACAAGATAACACAGATGTTCCTAATATCTTTGAGAACCATCACGTCAATGACGTCGGCGAAAAGATTACCTGTCGTGCTGTGGACATACAAGAGTTGATCAAGAAGAAGCCAACGTTCGAGGACGTTGAGGACGAAGAAGAAGATGAGACCGTGGGGAATTACGATTCAGACTGATACACATGGCGAAGATGTTGACGCTGCTGCTGCGGATGATGATTACATTGCTTTTGTCATATTTGCCTGTCAGAAGACGTTTTTTTATCTACTATGTGAAATTGTGTTTGCTATGACAACTGAAACCTGATGAACATGTTGTTTAGTATTTTGCTGTGAGAACATCACTTGTTATGTATGCTGATTTGTGTTTGGTGATTGTATGACAACTAAAACATGATGACATTGTTGTTCAGTTGTACTCATATTTGGCTGTGAAACTTGAATTTGATGACATAGTTTGCTGTTGGACTGCAATTTGCTCGACGTCTTCGAATGAGAACAAAGCTGACCCGACAGGGCCTCTGCTATTTATTTATTTATATGAGCAAAAGGGGATACCCCCTGATTTCCGTTAATAGAAATCATTAGATGTTCACAACACTACGCCCAGCCTGCTACACAGGTTTCATTCATTACTAGTTTCAGCAAAGTGCTCATGTCGTAGCCACTGAATACATCACGAGTGCTACATACACTGCAAATAAAGAGACAATCATCCTACAGAGCACATCGATTTTGCCCATTATCTTCACGAGCTCTTTCATCTCCTCATTGTTGTCAAGGCCGTTCAGCAGCTGTTGCTTGGCCATGATCAGAGGAACTGCATCTTTAACCTTCTGCTCTGCATCTTCCTCTTCTGTCGTTCCTTCAGTTACTTGTCCAACACCCCAACCTGCTGGTATTGGGATTCCTCGGCTAACCAAATAATCAGCGTAGTTGCATTCCCCCACATCAGCAACTTCCCAGAAATACAAATCACACGAATCTTCCCTTTTCTGCATGAATCAAATTGGAAGATCATCAACCAAACTACTAAAAAAATCAGCAACTGAAAGCAGCAGAACAACACTTAAACATATTATTACCCCATGATTCGGGCATTTGTAGAAGACTCGGCCAGGGTTGCGGATTGTGGTTGAGACGCGACGGAAGACTGCGTCATTTGCAGCAGTGGCTCCACACCAACGGCAGCGGGTTGCGATGAGCAATCGGCTGCGGTGATCGTGCCGGTGGGGGTGTGATGAGACCCACAGGCGATGGTACGGGTGGCGACTTGGCGCATATCTGGTTGTTGCCTGCTGAAGAGCAGGTGGACGAGCAGCCAGCGGACATGGTTGCTGCGGCCAGAGCTTCTGATGCTAGGCAGAGTAAGTAGAGAAGAGGAGAAGCGAACGTTGGATATGTCAGTTTCATTACTTGCAGAGTAGCATAGCACCATATATAGTCATAGTCTAGGTTTGGATTCGAACCAGCTACAGGAGGGACCTCCTTGTTTTGCGAAAAAAATTTATTTCTCCACCTGACAGCTGGGACCCACCGGCTGTATCTTCGCACGGAAGGAAGTGCCTCCTTGTTTTGCGAAAAAATTATTCATCCCGTTGACAGCTGGGACCCGTCAGATTTGGTGACTGACTTGTGGGCCTACTAAGCAGACATGTATGCACGGCTTTGTCAACTTAATCAACAAATGATTCTAGCAGCTGGACCGTTGGATGTTAATCCAACAGCCGTGCTCCTTCTTCAACCTCTGTTCTTGCTCCTGTCTCCCCTGGGCGGCACCGCGGCTGTGCTGCCGCGCACCCGAACCAGTGAAGTTTCCCACTCCTCTCCATCTGTGACTCCACGACCCCGTCTTCCCCATCTCCGGGTCATTCCAGTCTGGGTGCGCTCGGCACGGTGTGGTCAACGTGGTCAACAACCGAGAGTCATCGGAAGATGACTGTACGTGAGAGGCTGACAGTGGGGACGCACCACGCCCATGGACGCATGCATGCAACGGAACGCGGCGAGGTCAACGTGGTCAAGGAATGACTTCCATCGGAAGTATACTGTACGTGGAGAGTCTCAGCTGGGTCCACGGCCGCAGCAAGTAAGTGCCTCCTTATTACGCGGAAAATAATGATTCCTCCAACTGACAGCAGGGACCCACTGGACGGGCCACCGTATTTTGTGAAAAAAAGTTTGCCCCCTGACTGCTGGGACCCACCTGACGGGCCACCGTATTTCGTGAAAGAAAAACGTTCCCCCCGCTGTTAGCTCGGACCCATCGGAAGTGCCTCCTTATTACGCACAAAAAAATGAATACTCCCCCGGCTAGCTGGGACCCACCTTGGTGGGAGGCTGACTTGTGGGCCTACTAAGTTGACGGGGACGAAGGGCTTTATCAACTTAGTCAATATGAACGATTCTAGCTCCAGTGACCGTACGATGTCCAACCAACGGCCGTAGTGCTTCTTCAACCTATGGTCTTCTTGCTCCAGCCGCCCAAAGCAGCGCCGGTCGTGCCGCATGCTCCTGCCTCCCGTGGCCGGTTGTGCTGCCGCGGAGGCCTCACCGCCCCCTACTATTCCCACCGCTGGCCAGGCCCTGTGGCAACGACAGCCTCACACCGCAGCCGAACCAGTGGACCCTCGTACTCCTCTCCGCGCGGGCTTCCACTGCCGCGTCTTCCCCGGCTCCGCGTCGTCCCCTTCCAAGGCCTCGCCGTCGTCCACCGCCGTGGTGCTCTCCGCACGGCGTGGTCAACGTGGTCAAGGAACGACTTCCATCGGAAGAGTACTGTACGTGGAGAGGCTGACAGCTGGGTCCACGGCCACAGCCCAGTTTTTTTGTGATTTGCCAAGTAAGTCGCTTTGTCAGGCCTGTTGGGCTGCAAATCTTTCAAGACGAGGAGAGCTTTCATTCGGCTGGCCGAGAAAATGGCCCATCAGTAATGAGAAATAGGTTGTACATTTTTAAAACACATCAAACCGGCAATTAGTTTCAAATATCTTTTTTTCATTTCGAGATTTTAAATTACATTAATTTTTATGTGTGGAGAATTTGTTGGATTTTATATTGATATACATTTATTTTTAAAATCAGTTTGAAAGTGAGTCGAAATTTCAGGATTAAAAACAGTTCGGACCGCACCGAAATATGCAAAATTTTGTATAATTTTTTAACCGTGGCCACAATATGGGCTGTAATGCTAACAAAAAGAATATGGGCTCCAAAAAACCTTAATAATTAGCAAATGGGCTGTAAATTATTAGAAATAATGGCAGATGGGATGTATGCTGTTTTCCACAGATTTGAAGCTTTCCTAAAAAAAGGTTGACGCACAAGCAGTGACTGTTGGATGGCCATCCAACGGCCGTCGTGCTTCTTCAATCTCTGCTCTTCCTGCTCCAGCCACTCAAACAAGCGCCGGCGGGACTGCCTACTCCCTCCTCCCCGCGGCCGGCTCTGCTGCCACGCAGGCCTCACCGCCCCACCATACTCCCATCGCTGGCCCAGCCATCCCTCTACTCACCCACACCTGCTGCTATTCTCCGGTGACGGCAGACGAAACTTAGTCAATATGAACGATTCTAGCTCCAGTGACCGTACGATGTCCAACCAACGGTCGTAGTGCTTCTTCAACCTCTGGTCTTCTTGCTCCAGCCACCCAAATCAGCGCCGGTCGTGCCTCGTGCTCCTGCCTCCCGTGGCCGGATGCGATGCGGCGGAGGCCTCACCGCCCCCTACTACTCCCACCGCTGGCCAGGCCATCCCTCTACTCACCCACACCCCCTGTTATTCTGCGGCGACGGCAGCCTCACACCGCAGTGAACCAGTGAACCCTCGTACTCCTCTAGGCGTGGGCATCCACTGCCACGTCTTCCCCGGCTCCGTGTCGTCCCCATCCTAGGCCTCGCCGTCGTCCACCGCCCGGGTGCTCTCGGCGCGGCGTGGTCAACGTGGTCAAGGAACGGCTTCCATCGGACGTGGACTGTACGTGGAGAGGCTGACAGCTGGGTCCACGGCCGCAGCAAGGAAGTGCCTCCTTATTACGTGCAAAATAATTATTCCTCCACCTGACAACGGGGACCCACCAAACGGGCCACCATATTTCGCGAAAAAAACGTTTGCCCCTGACTGCTGGGACCCACCAGCTACATCTTCGCACGCAAGGAAGTGCGTCCGGGCAAAAAAAACCATTCACCCCCCTGACTGCTGGGACCCACCAGCTACATCTTCGCAGGCAAGGAAGTGCCTGACAGTCGGGACCCACTTGGTTGAAGCGTACGTAGCGTTGTCATTCTGGTCGCGAACGTGTACGTACATATATACTGGTAGATGTAGAGGCGCGCACGTGTCGTAGTAGAGGCGCGTACGTGTCGTAGTAGAGGCGCGCACGTAGCATGTACACGTACGTACAGCGGCCAGGGTGCAAGAAAGAAAATACGGCCACGTATGTGTACATACGGGTGGGGTCTCGAACGCGTACTCGCGCATACGTACAGCCAGGGCTCGTGTACATGGCTGGGTCGGAACGGAGAAACAGCGTCGTCGTCGTGTTCATGGGGAGGCAATGGAATGCGTCGTCTTCATGGGGAGGCAACGAAATGCGTCGTGTTCATGGGGAGGGGTGTGGTGTACCGCAAAATGGAGGAAACGGACCTCCTACGGTCGAAACGGGGTTCCTGTTGATCGGGAGGAGTGTGGCGTACCGCAATACGGAGGAAACGGACCTCCTACGGTTGAAACGGGGGTCCTGTTGATCGGGAGGGGTGTGGCGTACCGCAAAACGGAGGAAACGAACCTC